>NW_010130515.1:91800-147175 GCF_000699245.1 Pterocles gutturalis | reverse complement strand
TCTTTCCCTTCTACACATGAGATCACTGTGATTTTTTAGTCTCTCCTTATTTCATAGAAGAGAGCAAGGTGGTGAGGGGTACGATAACACACCAGGGACTGGAAACGCAGCTTTTGGATGCGAAGGAGTGATAGGTCAGCGACAGGCAGACGGCACTGTGAGATGGAGGAAAATTGACAACTTCCACAAGCAAAGCTGCAGCTCAAATGCTTTGAAAGGAAAGTATTTCACCTTTGTCTTTCATTTTCTTTTTGATGGTGTTGAACACTGCATAACATTTGTTCAGCGGAGGATGTAGTCAAAAGAGTTTGTTGTCTCTTCGTTGGGAGAACAAGGGAAGAAAAGGATGTTTTGAGGAATGCTTTTTTCTTTGCCCAGAGGGTCTATATTTGAAGTAACAGAACTACATGTAAAATCAAAATAATTACAAACCATACCAATGTAAACAAGTTATTTCCTCATTTCTTCCTGAGATTATCTTGTCTTTTATACTGTTTTGATTCATTTCAGGGTTATGCATTAGGCTTATATTTCAGATGTTATTTTCTTTTTCCTACTCTTACTATTTTTATTTCTTATCATTAATTTTTTTGCTCTCCAACAATGCTTAAACTTGTATAAAAATCTGAATCCTAATAAATTATGACACGACACCAAAACCAGAATTGCATGTAGTAAAATGGATTGGGAGGGTCGGCTGGCAGAAATGTCATGGTAGGCTTTCCTAGGGTCTTATTTGTTCCCCTTGCACTCATCCAGGATTGTTTTTTTCAAGTGTTCCGGATTGCAGAGGAATAACAACTGCATTGTTGAAAACAAATGAAGTGAGCATCTGCTGTATGTTTTGGAGACTATTATTAACAAATGTTGCTATATTTTAGGAGCCAAGTTTAGACAACTATTAATACATCCTTGTTACCAGCTTAGTAGCACTCCTGGAACTTACTGTGAACAAAAATTTTATTAATGCAAAAAGTGCATGCTAGTGACTTACCTGAAGAAAAGCCTTTAGGGCAGAAAGATCCACCCATTTCCAGTAGATGATTAAAATAGTGCAACAATTTGTGCTAGTCCCCAAAAGACTTCCAGACACTTAGAGAGACAGAATCACTTAGTTTGGGAGAGACTCTGTGATATCTCTGGTTCTAACTTGTACTGAAGGCAGAGTATAGTTGGTTCTGTGTTGGCTCAGAACCTTCTACAGTTGTTTTGAATAACTCCAGGGACAGAGGTTCCACAACTTCTCTGAAGACTTGTTCAAGTATCAGGCCACCTTTATTGTGAAAAAGATTTATTTCTTATATTTAGTGAGAATTTCCCGCATGCCAATGTGTTTGTTGCCTCTTGTCCTGTCTGTGTGCCTCGCCAGGAAGCATCTGGTTCCACCTCCTCTGTGTCCTCCCACTATGTAGTTGTAGATGGCAATTAGTTCTCTGCTTTATCTCCTTTCTCCATGATGAACAAAGGCAGCTCTTGTCCTCTCCTCATATGCTGAGTGCTCCATCCATCTCGCCATCTTGGTGGCTCTTTGCAGGCCCTTGTTCCAATAGGCCTATGTCTGTCTTGTACTGGGAGACACAACGTGAGAATCAGCACTTGAAAAATGTTCTCACAACTGCTGAATAGAGGAGAAGGATCTTTTCTCTTGGACTTCTGGTTACATTCTTGCTAATTCAGCCCAGAATACTCTTTTTGGCTTTAAGGGCACGCTGCTGGCTCTGATTCCAGTTGTCCACCAGCATCCTTGGGTCTTTTCTGTCAAGTTGCTTTCTCTTCACCTGGCCTCACATCTGTACTCCTTGTGTGGGATTTTTCCATCCAAGAGACAGGACTTCACATTTTTCTTTGAACTTCATGAGGTCCACATCAGCCCACCTTCCAGCCTGTTGAGGTACTTTTGAATAGCGGCCCTGCATATTCACCATTTTTCCCCAAACTGCTATTGCCTGAAAGTTACTGAGAGCACTGTCCCATTGTCCAGGTTACTTTGCACCTTCATGTCTCTAAGTGCATAGGAAACTTTAAGATTAATACTTAAAAATAGGAAGGAGCAGGATGATAAAAAATATATTTATTGACATTTTTATTATTATTATTTATAAACATTTTTGTGTGAAAATTATCAGATGTGGATGGTCAATGTATTTAAACAGATACCAAATATAATTCTGTGAGAAGCCAAGATGAATCTCAACTTGGAAGGAGGATTTTCAGGGATCACATGATTGTTCTGTGGTAGAGTTTCAAAATATTTTCTTCTTCCAAGTAGCGTGTTTTGCTAGGGTACCTGGTTCTTTCCATGAGACGTGTACTTTTCTGCACCAGTGTAAATTACATCTCCTCTGAAAAGCCCAGAAAACTGTTTTCTTTTTAAAGACTTTTGAAATCTGGCCACAGCTGACTTAAATGAAGATCAGAGAAGAGATTTGAAATCCAAGAACTTCTGAGGTCACAACGTGATCACTCCTGTGGTGCCATTTTCAGGTCTCAGCTTAGCTGGTGCATATTCATCTTAGAGTCATTCTCCAGAAGTACCCAAAATAGGACAGACACTTTTATGAAAGCGATACTTCTATTGAATCAATGTCTAATAGATGTATATTATGTTTAGAATTAGGACAGTGATATTTTCCTTTACTTTTTATTGCTTACTTTCACTTCCTAGGTTTTAAGCAGCCTCCTGTATCCCTGAATTTCTCAGTACTCTCTTAGCTCACACCATCTTCTATTAACTTCAGCACCTGGAATGACATCATAGAAATACAATTATAATTTATTGCTTGTTTCCACAAATCTTTTATTTGGAATGAAATTCTACAATTTTATTCAACTTTATGTTCATTCAACCCCAGAATTGCTACTAAGCAGTTACCCAAGAAAATTGCAGACAAGAATCAGGATGTAATCAGTTAATTGACCTTGGCTTTCATCTAGTAACAGAGATATTTAAATGGGGATGTAGTTGTCTCTGTCCTTCACACGTTGGCCTTTAGTTCTCTTCACTAATAGCTTTGGTCATTTAATAATGTATTTTACAGCAAGGTCAGGTTAACAGGAGCTTTTATAGGCCAATATTTTACAGGGAATTGGTGAACCAAAAACTGTAATTATGCATGTGAACTAATCCCTTGAATAATTAGCGATGATTAGCTGGCTGTTATCATGAGACGGGTTATAAGGATTTGATATAGGAGGAGGTAGAAACCAACTTACCTAACTTAGGTCAAGTGAACATTATTGTATATCATAAAGCTCTCAATTTACTGTCTTATATGTAGACAGTAGAGCAAGTACAGCACTAATTGTGATTTTTATCAGTTGGTATCATAATCTAAAAAACTGCATATTTACAGTGAGTCTTGCTGACAGTACACCAGTGAGCTACAAAAGGTAGAGAGGCCCTTGTCAGTGCACAAGTTTAAATGATGAGTCTTAACACTTCTTAAAAATTGTAATATGATTAAATATTTTACACACAATTATAATTCTTTTCAAAGTGGTTTGATACTGTGCAACAGAATGCCGTTGTGTAAGGTTTCTATCATCTTGCAACTTTCAAATAGCATTGATAAGAATGTGTGAACATCAACCAAACTCTTCCCCTCCCAAAATTAAAAAAAGTTCTAGCTACAAAAGGAACAAGAAGAAGCTAGACAGAACAGAAAATCTTTGTGAAAAGAACACTACCGTGGCTGAAATATGCATCTTGTAATTTCTGATTAAGCCCAAAATACCTGTTCTAAAATTCTGCCTCCATTTGTGTCCTTCCACACCTAGGAAAAAAGTACTTGCAGATATGTAAGAGATTTGGTAGGAGGAGCTAAAAGTGATCTTGGAAAGGTAATTGAGATTGTAATGATGTCTGAAAAAAAATACATCATCTAATAGTTCAAGTTGAAGGTACATATATTAAAGAAAATTTTGTGTATGCAACAGAATATTTGGACAAATGTGAGGGGGAATGATATCAAAGAGAAAGGTGGGGTTGTTCAGCCTGGAGAAGAGAAGGCTCCAGGGAGACCTTACAGCAGCTTCCAGTGCTGAAAGGGGGCTACAGGAGAGATGGGGAGGGACTCTTCATCAGGGTGTATAGGGATAGGACGAGGGGTAATGGTTTTAAGCTGAAAGAGGGGAGATTTAGATTGAATATTAGGAAGAAACTTATTTCTTTGAGGGTGGTGAGGCAGTGGCCCAGGTTGCCCAGAGAAGCTGTGGATGCCCCATCCCTGGAGGGGTTCAAGGCCAGGCTGGATGAGGCTTTGGGCAACCTGGGCTGGTGGGAGGTGTCCCTGCCCATGGCAGGTGGGTGGAGCTAGATGAGTTTTAGGGTCCCTTCAAATTAAACAGTTCTATGATCTTTAAGGAGATTGATGTAATTAGCGGTTGTATTCAACTGTCCTTTTCCAAGAACTCTTTCTTCAACTTTCTTAATCAGACTGCCTTTCACAGGAGGATTTCTCTATGTTTATAGGCCTCAGACAGTGCAACACATCCCCCGACCAGTTGGCTTCAGCTCACATCCAGGCTGCTCTCACAGGGACTATTTACTAAAATAGTACCGTAAGGTAGCTACTGATTATTTTGGTAAAAGTGCTCTACAAACTGTCTGCCATTTCAGTCTCTACTTATTTTTAAGCATGTTGTGTACTTCTAGAATGATAAATACTAAAGAAAAGAATCAGGTCCATTTATAATTGCTTGTGCAATTCCTTTAAGAATGCAAATTCCCCTGGCACAAAATTAAAAAGAATAAATTTAATAAATGCTGCACCTTTAATTTGAATAAAAGTCAAAATAGTCTGTAACTATCATTCCAGACAATATATATTATTTTTACAGTACAGAATAATTTCTGTTTTGTATAGCTAGTGCTGATTAAAAGAAATTCACCTCACTGAATTTAATAAAACTAGCTAATTTAAGAAAAGTCAAGGTATTAAAATTTACTGTACATGACAACTGTTCTCATTTCAGAATGCACCCTACCACCTCTATTTGATTAGATTTCTTATTATAATTTCTGAAAAGGTTAATGAATACCTTAACAAAGCAGCTCAGGTTCTATAATTGGGTGTAATAAGCTGATATGGTGATGGGCTTCTTTGTTGATGTAATTGTAATGAGAGATCTTTGATGTGTTAGAAAAACAGCACAGTAAGACGTGTAAAGAAAAATAAGGTCTCCAAAGTTTCTGGTTTACAGATATGCTATAGAAATTGTTTCATTTGCTAGCTGATGTAAACAGCTAACGAAGATCTCTGCACTTATATACTCCATATCTGCAAGCGTCCAGCTCAAAGGCAATTACTTTTCCCTCCAGAGGGAGAAAATTTCTGTTACAAGAGTCAAACTGTGTAAAAAGGTGTCTCCTGAACTCTTCTCTGAAGCCCAGTTGTGCTTTGAGTTTCTCCTGTGGGATTTCAGGTTGCCCTCAAAGTGAATCGTTGTCTTTTGCACTTGACTTTGGTTTTGCTAAGGTAAAAATGAGAGTCTGGTCATCTTTATTCATGCTAAGAATCTGTTTTCTTGATCATTCAGAGAACTCATCTCTGAATCTAGTTTCCGTTTGCAGTACTATTCCTTGAATGCACGTGATGTATTACACAGAGGAGTACAGCTTGAGTAACAGTAATACTTCTGTATGTCTACTGAGCCTGTTTAAGTCGAGTCTCACTGATTGCATTTGGTCATCTCATTCCTAATCATGTGGCACTAAACATTTTATTCTTTCCTATTTTCTATTTCATGATCTTTGAACTCTAGCAAATGCTTTTAAAAACGGTTTCCAACTCTCTAGCCTTGCTTGTCTTGCACTACTGAATTTCATTCTGTCTGTGTTACCTGAGTCCTCAAGGATATATAGCTCTTTTCTATGATATCCTGAGCTTTTTCTGCATTGATGAACTCTGTTTCATCAGCAGATTTGGTAAGAAATTCTTCATTGTTATTAATTTTTTTTCCTTTTGTTAAAAAGAATCCTCAGTGAGGATGTTTTACAAGATGGGTCCAAAACCGATGCTAGAGGAACAAAATCTTCTTAACCTTTTCTAAGACCAGTTTTTAGTTTTCTCACTCCCTTTCTACTCCTAGTTGCAGCCATTACTTGATCTATGTTATAATATTTTGCTAATATTTTCCCTTGGGGCATCATATTAAATATTTTACTGAAATATAGATCAGTAGCAGCTACTGTGTTTCCTTTGTCTGATCTGGAAACAGTGTGGATTAGTAATAGAAATGGCTTGTGTGCAATAAACAGGGAAGGTAATTACAGTGGGAGAGAAATGGGAGGCACATGCAAGGTGAATGGACTGAAGCAAATTATCATATTGAACAATGGAGCTTAGATATGAACCAGGTTTTTAACATTTTTATTTCCAATTTAAGTTTCTAATTTTTATATTTGCATACCGAAGCGACTATATGCTATCATGTAGTGACTAATATAAACTTGGGGGTTGGGGGGGAAGATTCTGAATGTTTGTTTGACAAACAGAACATGCAAATGTAAATGAATCTATGTAATGTAAGTGGGTAATGTAAGCAAGTTCTCTTTCAGTCTACCTGTGAGATCTTTAAGGAAATATTTAGCTGATCCTTACCCATAACGTATCTTCAAGTAGCATTCAGTATTTTTAATGTATTTTAGGGTTTTGGTACATACTGATTTTTTTTTTTTTTTTAAATCAGAAGAGCACCAAACAACTAAAGTTATAGTTACTGCTCCACGTTTGTCCGAATTATGTGGTTATATGAGTGAATATCTTAATAATGACTGTAACATTTGTAGATAGATCCATCTTTACCTAATCACAGAATGGTTGAGGTTGGAAGGAACCTCTAGAAGTCATCTCGTCCAACTCCCCAGCTCAGGCAGGGCCACCTGGAGCTGGTTATCCAGAACCATGTCCAGATGGATTTTGAAATATCTCCAAAGAGGGAGATTCTACAACCTCTCTGGGCAACCTGTAGGTACAAACAGGTAGTACTAGTGCAAACACTCTGTTACTGTGTTGTGCATGCAAACACATAAACTTGCATTCATGAAGACTGCAGCTGGACAAAATAATTTTTCATACTTGACAAGTTTGCAGATGTGTTTTAAACTATTTTTTTTTTCTTAAGATGTAGAGAATAGTTAGTTATCATCATAGTTGCTTTATATATATATAAACCTTCCAGTTTAAATTTGGCATTTACCTATGTAGTTGCAGAAAGGGAAAATTAAAATTTGTTCATTTATAGGATTTGTATTAGTTTCTCTCATACCCGTTTCCCCTGGCTGAGTCAAGCTGTAGGGGAAGAAATTTGTTTGAAGTAACTTTTGCTTGAATAACGTGCTAGTAGCTTGAAGTGACCATGTAGAGAAATTGTGTAAAAATTAAGTTGAATGAGTCCTAGACAAATGCTTTTGAACGGACCTCTCAGGCTACAGAACAACTTTGCATTCCTGGTCTACTGTTTCTTTCAATTACCAGCAAAAATGCAACCATTTCATATCAATAAGATAGATATATGGAAGGAATATGCAATGTGAGAAAAAGAAGCAAGAAACTGCATCCATCACCTTCCAATCCATCTGGATTTTAATGAAAACTGCTAGTTTATGATGATGACAATGCATAAGAAACTAAATTCTTGCATTCCCATTCATTGTTCTTTTTTTTATTTTTAAAGACAGTATAATCTCACAGTCAACTTAAAGTCCCCTGCAAATTGTTAAAAGAAGCTTTTTTCTCAGAATTAGATTTAGCTTTCATTTCTTTTCTATTTGTCATTGTGTTGTTACACGGAGCATATAAACATTATTTAAGAAATTTACTTGCCAGTCAAGCAGCACCTATTAAAAAAAAATATTTTGGGTTACAAGAAATGAATTTGAATATGTAAAATATATACTGCACTTCTGAGCTCCACTCATTAAATCATCACCAGAAAAAAGGCCTTATTGTGTCATAGTAGGCAGAAGTGACATGTGGAGTGATGAACTAATTCACTCTACTGATGAGTGCTTTCAACTGAGTCAATAATAGAGATTATAACCTATCATAGCTGAAAACATATAAAATTAACATAATCAGCTACCAGGAGATGAAAAGAAAACGAAAAGAAAACTTAATGTCTGCATTTGAGGGAATATTTTTATCTGGCTAGATACTTAATCACCCCACTGGCTGGTAGAAATCCAAGGGGTCAGTTGTGCGATTCACTTTTCTGCAGAAGATTCATTGTTTCACATCTTGCTTGTTGTCCTCCTAATCAGAGTGCTCAAGTAATCTATTTTAACGTGGGACCATACATTCCTTCTGTCCCCTGTACATTCCCTTTTCTGTTTACAAAGATAATTTGAGTATGGCATTCGTTTTTCCTTGATGTTTGGCTGATAGCTTGCCATAAAATACAGATGCTATTTTTTACAGTGAGACATGTTGAGAGTAATAGCACAGCCATAGCAAAATGACGCTAAATATAATGGAAAGTTAATGGGAGGATACTCTGGCTACTGCTAGGCAAGCTCATGTCAGAGGGATTACAATAACCAGTGTTATTTCTATTATCCAAGGCCTGTTATGATCTTCTGAGTGCAACTGTGCTTTAAAAGTAGGGATGGGATGTTGGATTGAAAAATTACTGTAATAGAGGACTATAGAGTTCAGTGTAATTTTGAATGATTACAACGCTGTTCTCTACTACTTTTTAAAATTGTGGTCCCACAAAGGTTGTTGACATTTCAGCATTGTATTTAGAGCAGGAGAGAAGACATCAATCTTCCTCTAAAGTGGAATCAACAGAATATGGTTTGCTGTTAGTTACAGATTCCCAGAGAGTTCAAGGAAGATTGAAAGATGACAATAAAATGGTCACAATTCACTTTGGAACAATGAAGTAATCGCATTCCTTCCATGTTTGTGTGCACACTTCCTGCAGGGGGGAAAAAAAAAAAAAAAAGGGCATTTGACCTTCTAAATCTAGTTGCTAGCTTGCTTTATTCACTGATTTCTCATTTACTTTCACTTGCATGTCATCCCCTATCTGCTCAATAAATAAATAAGTAGACTTTAAGTGCATTCCTTTTCAGGTACTGTAAGGAACCGACTTCAAAGCATTTCATGCTAGATTGGTTCTGTATATAAAAAAGGTTCTGCTGCATAGGAATATTACTTAGTTGACCAGGATGGTGAACCAAAAGCCATCGACTGCTAATTTATTCCATTTGAGACTAAACAAATTTATTTCAGCTAATCCACCACAGTAATCCCATTATCCAACCCCAGATAAGGCAAACTTCATCTGAAACATCAATAGTTTTTCATGTTGCTTTAAAAAGTGCACAGGAGGAAGAAATGAGGGAAGTATTTATACCAAAAAGAAAACAAATTAAGAAGCAAACATATATTTTAGTAAGAAATCAAAGTGCTTAGAAAGAAGCTTAAAAAGAATTGGAGACCCGAAGGTGAAAGTTCATAGTCTCATCTTCCTCATCCCTAAAATGAAAAAAATAATAATTAAAAACCCCTGTCAAATAAATTGGGAAATTACTATGTTTCACATTGGTTCCCTCTTTTGTTGGTCCGCTGTTGGACACATTCCTGGCAGCACATCTTCAGATGCTCATCTAAACACATCTGAACTTCTATTAAACTGCAACAGGAAAATCAGAGATCAAAACACAAAATCATAGCTAGTGAGGTACCTGAACCTAAAATTATTGAATCCCATGTGATTTCAACTGAACAAATAAGGCATTAATTAGCTGTAATCCGAAATTATGTCCTTGAAATGACAGTGGTGAATTAACAGCAAGTAGTAGGAAGACTTTAATATCAGTATTCACCTAGTTTAGATTTTTAGCCTTTGCTGTGATAGGGTCACACTGTGGATTATTGTCACTGGGTAGAGATGACGATGTAAGGAAATACTGTTCAATGGCTCAATAGCGTAGGATGCTGCTAACGTAAGATATAACCTGACTACATAAGGAATAAAGAACTGGACAGAGCTTTGTTTATTTCCTTGTGTCTTGAGTTTCTAATGATGGTGGACTTTAAACACAGGCACCTGCTCTTTCAGGCTTATAAAAACTTTTTATTCTTCTTCTAACTCTCTATGTCAATATTGCTCTCTGCAGTGTGTTCATTTCCAGTGTCCGCAATTCAGGATGAATGTTAAAAATATAGAGAAGTTCAGTGAGTTGAATGAAGAGTGATTAAAGAGAAAGATTAATGAGAAAATGCAATTCATAGAGAAAACATGCAAGAACCTAAGTTTTGAAGTGTTTGTCAAATACAAGTTGTTGATCAGATTTTTTCCTAAATGTCAGTGTAGTAGAAACTGCCTAACAGATGTGCTTTCAATCTAGCAGAGAAAGGTTTAAAAATATATATTAAAAATGTCTTATAAATGGAAGCTGAAGCTAGGCAAATTTAGGGCGGAGATGAGATAACATTAAATGGTGATAATTAGTTAGCTATTGGAAAAACTTACCAACAGATATTCTTTATTTTTAATCAGTTTTATAGTTTTTCCTATAAGAAATGTTCTTCTGAAATGGAAATTTATTATTAGTATCAAGAAAAAGACTGTAGCTGTTTAACACATTTTTTTCTTCTCAAGTGAATATTGCCTATATATGCACCCCTTCAGAAAGATGTGATGATTATTTGATAAAGTGATTGTTTAATTTTTTTTCTCTTTATGGACTCCAAAGTTAGGAAATCAGGCCAGAAATTCTTTGGATATTCCCGTTTCTATTTCTGTAGCCTTTTACCTGCTTTCAAGAGGCTTTCAGATATTAGAGGTTCCAAATCTGGCTATTTAGAGTAGCGAACTCTAAAAAGGTTCATCTGCCAACTTAGGTCATTCTAAATTATTCAGTTATTTCTGTATCTGTTCTTTATATTGGCATAAAGCTCACCTAAGCAAGCTATCAGATCATAATACTTGTTTTCAGTTCCAATTTCAAGATGCTGTTTTGATTTTAGATGACTAAAGAGCTCCTGAACCAGCCACACTGGCTGTTGAGATCCTGACATCAGTTCCTCCTCACAAATGAAACACACGGTAGTCCTTCCCAGAGCAATTCCCTCCATATACCTCTAAAAGTTGGTTTTGAAATCAAAGTGGATGCTTCTGTGTGTTGCTGATGTGCTTTTCTAAGAGGTACCAAAGATATTTATTTTTGAAGTGCACAGTCTTTGTGTACAGCTTCTGTTTGTTCGGTTTTGGCTTTTTGTTGTTTGGGGTTTTTTGTTTTGTTTTGTTTTTGCAAAAGAAAGCCTTATTTACTTTCTTCTTCTGAGCAGATCGTCAGAAATAAGTTCCTAGGGTTTGTTTGCTTCTGGTTTGTTCCCTTGTATCTTTATCCAAAGACATTTGATAGACATGTTTCTCAGTCTTGAACTTCAAGGTAACCATATACATTTCCTTATGATTCGGTATTTTCTGCTTTCCCCTTCCTGTCTTTGCTGAAGAATGTTTATAATTTTTTCTAGCTATAATTTATCTCATCGTTATCCTGTCCCCCTTTTTAATATGCTTTTGGGTTGCAGTTACTTTGTCCCACTGTGTAGGCATTTGCTCAAGCAGCACAAAAGCAGCACTGACTGATAACATGAATCAACTAACGATGGTCACATAAGCTGCCACTGGTTTTTGTGTTGTTGAAGTTATTTTGTGCTTTAAAAAAAAAAATAATCTACAGCCTTTGGTTATTTTTGGAGTCCTGTTCTTGGTTTCAAGAGCAAAATAACATGTGGGACATCTTTTCCTTGCTAATGCAACCTGTGCTCCGGTCACCTGTATGTTCACCTTCAGCACCCTCTGTGTTAGAGCATCCAAATTGTGATGCTGGTTGGAAAGCTTGGCTCTTGTGGAAAGCAAGTGATAGCTCACGTCATGAATGTGTGTTTAAGGTTTTTGGTTGCTTTTGAGTACTGATCTAAAAGTCTAAAATCTTAGAGTAGCCTTTCGTATTCTCCCTCCCTGTGTTAGCTGTGCTGCTCAGATCTCTCTCTTTTACATAGTCAATGCTGGGGGTGAGGTTCTTACCCGCAGAAGCTGTTCACTCTCTGAGATCTCTGTTCCTTGGGGTGACACTTTCAGAGTGCAGGCGTGCTGTTTTCCTCAAGTGTCGTCCAATTTCATCTGAATTAAAGATGTACAAATTCTTGCAAGTCTCGTGGCAAGCAGCAGCTGTTTGGAAGACAGAATCCCAGCTCAGTCCTCCAGCATTCAGCCACTTTTAGCAATAGTCTGAGTGGTCACCCAGTCATGCTTGAATATCTAAAGAGGAGCTACAGCGTGAGCTTCCAAGAAGTGGTCTCACAAGACAGGTGGTGGGATCTATTCTCCGAGAACAAAGAATACAAGTGCAGGGAATAAGACCTCAGAACTTGTTCCCTGATGTCTGTTCTATGTACTGTCTGTTCTGTTTACATACTGCTGTGAAAATATTTATCTGTTGGTTTTTTTTCCTACAAGACACAGTTAGTTTGGAAAGCAAGAATAGGAGTTAGTTGGAAGGCTTGAAAGAGTACTTCTGCTCTGATTAAAAAATGTCAGGGCTATAAGGCTCAGAGTATTTTGAAATTAAAGAGAAGCTAGAATACTTTTTTTTTTTTTTTTTTAAACTGGATTATGAAAGCTCTGGGGATGAATATTTTTCACCCTTCTCTGCGAAGAATTGTCATAGCTTTATAAAACCCAATCAAGAGATAAATCAGTCTTCTCATATAATAGGCTCTAAGTAGAGGGGACAAAATTCTGAAGGTGCCACACAAGTTTAACTGCATTTTCCAAAGTTCAAGCACATTATTTTTACTATAATACTAGCTGGCATTATTAAAATACAAGATGACAATGACTCTCAAATTGCTATTAAAATGATCTGTTGCATACTATTGTCCCAAGTTCAAGGGTGCATGCTGGTGGTCATATCTCTTTTACAGGCTCATGAGTCTGTCAGGAGTGCGAGGGTTCAATAAGTACATTCGATGGATGATCTGAATACATTAAAGGTCTGTTAAACAATGCTGTGTTTGGATCAGTGTATCTCATATAAACTGCTCATGTAGAACATGAATATGTGAGTCCAAACATACTTTTTTTTTTAATTGATATGTTGGTTATGTACAGAACTAACATAAGGGTTCTAACTATAATCTTTTGCATGCCCCATAAGCAGAAAGGTATAGTTATATGTATTAGAACGTTATTAATACATATTTAAAAACAGTAAAAGGCTATGGACCAGAGATGAAGTTCAAAGTAGAGAACGAACTATTGCTTTGTGGAAACATAGGTTTTGTTTTGTAGTTGAGTTTGGAGGAAGTGGAAAAAATATTGTAATTTTGTACATGTTGTGATTGTTTGTGCAGAGGATGAGGCCTTCTAAAAGACTGATTGAGAAAAGAGTATGTCATAAAGGTGGTCTTAATTCAATACAGAAGTGCATATCACTTTGCAAGTTGCTCACATAGAACACTAAACTTTTTTCTTTATTAAAATAAAATGTAATGCCTCAAGGAAGAAAAGGCTTTGCCATGCTTAAAAGAGGAAAACTTGGAGGGAGGGGAGAGGTGACAATGTGCTCTTGAAAAGTATAATTCTGAAAATAACTTAAGTGTCAACATAGTGAAGCCAAGTGCAACTTATCCCTGTGTGAAAAGATACCTATGAGAGGTAGCTTTAAACTTGCCTTTAAGTGGCAAGAGATGAGGTCAAAGCAGAATCTTTATCATGTGTATGACATTAAATATGTCATTAACAGAGACCACATTTTCAATATAAAGTTGAAATTGGAAAGGGTTCATAAAAATAATAAAATAATTATGTCTCCTATAATAAAAAAAATCTAAGTCTGTCTCTAGTTTCTCAAAGAGGATAGATGACCTCTGAAGAAATATGTAGAGGTACTCGCATGAGAGAAGGTCTTGACATAACTTCTAAACTAGTAGATAAAGGCATAACGAGATCAGTGAGGAAACACAAGAACTAAAACATTAATATTTACTAGGGCCATTAAACATTCTAGCAATCTGGAGATGTAGAATGGAAAGGCACCATTGGATTCGTCAAGTTCACTCCCTTACAATTACAAGTAACCATTTGATCCAGTCTCGACTTTGTGTATTGAGCTTGGAAGTGTGCAAAGGAACATCCTTCTTGAATGCCCCTGCACTGTGCAGGCTGAAAACTTTTACATACCGAATATTATAAACTTAAGACTTATTTACAAGATCAAAACCTAAACCTATGGTTTGCAACAGAAAGAGAACAGGAGAGATCAAGGGCATCACTGCTGAGCTACGTAACAGCAGGGAATTTCATAAGGTGTCCGGGTGATTCTGGGGAGTCAGCCATGCCCCACGGTAAAGAAGAAAACAGATCTTTATGAGGGGATGTGATAGAGTTGCTGACAATTGAAGTCATTAAATAAAAACCTTTTTTTTGAAGATACACTGTGCTTCTAAACATGATTTTTCATCTGGGAGCCTGAATTATTGGTTCTGCATCACGCAGGACACTGAACTGGATGATCATAAAGGGGTCCCCTCTGTCTTTAAAATCTATGCATGTATGGAATAAATGGTTAAATGTAGTAAGCTGTCAAAAATCCTAAAGAAAAATGTTGTAAAACGTGTTACGCAATACTATTGTTCAATCATCTGAGACATCGTGAAGGGACCCAGGTTGTTATAAAACAATGGCAGGAGTGGTGTGTCTCTTCCAGAAGAATGAACAGGACAGAATGGCGATACTAGACTAATGGGACTTCTTGTTGCAAAGCTTGTGACTTTCAGAGACAGGTCCTCGGGGAAAAAAAAGTACTAAAGATTTTTGTAACATCAAAATCAAAACAGAAAACATTTCTCCATCTACATTATTCCGGAGACATTTGAAATATTTCCAAGAGTTCTAAATGTCAGTAACTAGATTGTGTTGTCATTCTCATTATATCATCATCTAAACAGTACCTAGAAAGTGGTTTAATCACAAATATTTTGACTAGTCACCTTGCAATTATCTTTGCTATATTGACAGACTATGCCGTTTTGTCATAAGTACCTCAAATAATTACAGCACTTGTCAGAAATCTCTAAATCAGACTATTTCATGTAAAAGGAAACTTTAAAAAAAAATCTATATCTGAATCACATTATATGCTGTCCTTGATGTAGCATCGCATGGCTTCTGTCGACAGGTGATAGCATTACAGATAAAGCCGCCTGTTTTACCAAAGGATTATGCCTGTCAGGGCCTGGGAGATTTTGTGTCATCTTGAAGCTGATTGCAACATCCTTTGTGCAAGTTTGGGGAGCTGGGGATAAGACTAGATGACAGGGCTATCACAGTGAGTTTGCATCTTGCCCTAGTTTAATAGAAATGGACACACAGGTTTTTTTTAATTTTAAAATTCTGTATTTGAGATTGTGAGTTGCCACTTGAATCCTGAACAGCACGCCTGTGATAGACATGTTGCATTTTGTCCCCTTCTGGTTGTTAAACAAGCTTAGGGGATGAAGCAAACGTTTGTCACTTCTTGTCAGCTCTGTGATGCTTTTTCTCAAACCTGAGATATAGCTGATTTGTTGCTTTCCATCTCCATCAAGGTTATTCAAAATTTAGAATCCTCCTACTGTTTTGAGACACGAGATGTTCAGAACTTTTTTTTTTCTTCTAAACCTTAAGACTGAAGGAGATGGCATTTCACTGGTTTTCAATTTCTGTGATCAGATACATATAACTGAAGCCAAGCCACTCTGGAAAATTGGGACTGTTCCAACCCAGCCTCCTTGATTTTATAGAAGACTCATCTATTTTCAGTGGTATCTTTAGCCAAAGCCCAGATCCAGAGGCTAGGAGTGATTTGAGCACGGATGATCGTTCACTCTGCTGATAGCTCACCACACCAGCAAGCTCCTCACCTACTCAGGAGACCTGTTTTTAAATCCCATGGAAAAGTCTTCAGGATACATATTATCTTTGAGTCAGACAATTTGTCAAATGAATGTAAGCAAATCAACAAGTTTAATCCATCCTGGCTTACTGAGGTGGCTGCTCTGGGGCCTCCAGTACTTGAAGGAGCAGAGCAGCATAAGGCAGGGATCGATGAGTAAGATCTATAGAAACTTGGATATGGTTTTTAACGTGCAAGTATCTATAGAATTTACATTTGAGTTTATCCCTCGATGAAAAAACATAGCATTTACTTAGAAACAGCTCCCTATGTGTTCAGATTTACCAGGCTCCAAGTCAACTTATGACATTATTCAAGCAGCGAGTAGAAATAATGTGTGGAAAAAATATTTCTCTGCTGTGCAGAACCTTAAGCGTGGTGTGCAACATACTACCCTATCAGCCTAAGAGAAAGATTTTCTTTTCATTCTTCCAAAGCTTATTAAAAAGAATCCACAACGTTCTAATTAGTGTGTTTGTTATTTTCAGCAGCTTTTGAAAAGTATTGAAATGGTTTCAATAAAAGTAGCTTTGTTTCACAAACATACATTTATTTCTGCAACACCTTACTGGCCTTAGATGATAACATATTTTTTGACGTCATAAATGGTTGCTAATGATAATTAAGGTTTCAGGTGAGAAGATAGTAGCAAGGGCATTTGCAATGCAAATACTCCAGGTAATAGCAAAAAAAAAAGAAGAGAAGAAACAGGAGAGCAAGTGTGCAGGACTGTTTTGGTTTTGCTAATTACCACTTCCATTAGCTTCCAAAGACTGCAGTTAATTCTCAGTTTATGAATAAGCTGATGTATGTCTGTACAGGGATAAGTTCCTCCCCTTGGTGTTTCTACTTGGTTGTGAAGGTTTGGAGTTAATTAGAGGTTCTAAAACAACCAAAAAATCCTCTCACCAGTCAAACAGGAAATCTCAGGTTGTTCCAACCTCTAAATGGAAAACAAAATACTTGTAAATATCAATACTATTAATTAGGTTAATTCTTCTTAAAATATTTTTCTCTTTCAAAAGCAATACAAAAGATTTGTCCAGATGGTAACAAAGATATCCATGAGCTAGATGAACTGTGTTGTGTGCAGTACCGTAATTCCAACACTGGGCACAGGTTTTGAGAGCTTGTTGAGGATGCTCTGTGATGCACAAAACACCTGCCATTTAATTTAAACTCTTGTAGATACGTTTTGTTCCCTGTTTGTTTTCTTGAGAACAGCTACTGAGTATGTGATAATTGAACACGGCAAATGATAACAGTAATTGTCAGGATTAGGATAGAATACTTGTAGCTCTCTATGTGCATAGTGTACGGTGGCCTGTTGCTTGGCATATTATTAAATATTTTTGTCGTCTTCTGTTGTACTTCAGTTTTGCACAGCATTTCTTCAGCTCCCAAAATGGCTGCAGTAGCGTCAAATGCTGCATTGTAAAGCTGCATGTAGTATGTACGTACAAGTGTGACAGATCTCAGGTAGCTAATGATGAAAAAACAGGTGAACTTTTAGTGAAATTAATTATATTCCATTCAGAATGCGAAAACTTAAATCTTCAGTATGCAAACTAGTGTTTATGACATACAAACATTGGTTTGGGTTAATGATGTGTAATTTTAGGCTTGTTTGTCGTGTGAAGGAGTATGCTACCATGCTCCTCCAGTGGAGGTATAATTTGTAGACTGAACATTGTGTGCTGTATGAAGACATCATTTTCAAACTATTCTGTTTTCCTAAACATCTTATGTATTCAGAAGTAATTGTACTTCATTATTTTAACGTTTTAAAGGGTTGGTTTTGATTGTAGATGATTTTTTATTTCTTGAATACGGAAAGCTTATAAACTAGCGTGCTGCAATTGTGCAAATTGTTTGGTTTGGATTACAATCTCAGTTTCCTCCCCAGTGTTTTGCTGTCATTCTGCTTTGCCCCAAAGCATTGCAGTTAGAAATAATTTCAGAAGAGGGAGTGCATTTGACTTGAGTGAGAGAGGATGGTGAGAGAGGCCTGGTAGGTTTGTACACAATGTCTGCTGCTGAACTGGACCACAGTTAGAATTGCTCTGGCGTTACCATAGCAAAGTCCTGAGGTCTCCTATCCCAGCCCTTCTTGCACCCCAAAAGGGCAGCCCCTCACTTTTGTGAACATAGGACTTCCACATCCCTTTGCTATGAACTCCCTCTTTCTGTTCTGACATCGAATGCCCAGCTCACAGATCTCTCACCTCATGTTCCACCCATCCTATTCCACCTCTGTGACAGCCCCTGTCCTTCTTAAACTTGCCGCTCCTCCCATCTCAGAGGACCTCCTTCCTATTTCCAGCTCCCAATCTAATTCCCGAACTCTCCTCATCAATTCAGTCACCCATTCTTCATGTCCACATCAGGGCTTCATAAAACTCCTGCTCTGCTCCTACTCCAGCCCAATGCGATACTCCTGCTTCCGTCGTACCTCACTGCCTCACCCCCACTTCACCTCCTGTTACTGTTTTACTAATGACTGTCATGGCCAACGGAGATTTCTCTTCTCAGACAGCAGATCATGTATTAAAATATGACCTAGTGGTGCTCATTAGCTTGGGAAAGCACAGAGCACTATTCATTAAACTCTAAGCAACTCCTCTCTGCAGTGATGATGCATAAGGACAGGTTGGAAGTACTGAGAGTTGTATTTCTGGCTTTGACCTCACTTCCCAAAGAAGGTAGAACTTTGAATTGCCTGAAAGTAGATGGAAAGATGGTAATTTCCCAGAAGTACAAGTAGTGGATTTATAGGGAATAAAAACCTCAGAGCTAAAGCTAAATCTGTTACTATAAATGTCCAATTCAAATCTGTAAGTTGTTCAAGTTTCTATGAATCCTTATTTAATGCTTTTTTTTCTCTGGGAGGAGGAAGGCACTGGATAGCAGGAAGGAAGCAAAGGAAAAAAGATTTTAGTGGCAAAGGACAGCTGTACTTAAATAAAACAGAAACCTCTAGTACTTCAGTCTCTGCCTTCTCTGAATAAACCCTGACAATGAGTTATCAGTGAAAAGCACTGCTGCGGCATAATGTTATCTGATCCCAGACCTGTATTGTTTAAGCATGTGAAGAGATATGTTTATAGTTGAAAGTCTTGTCTGGTTCATTTAATTGACAAAATATTAGGATAGTGATTAGGGTGCTGAGGGTAACTAACTTTTCTCTGGGCCCTGAGATTTCCCATTATAATGCAATTTGTAATATAATTTTCTGGAAGATTTGTGCAAATAAATCACAGTTCATAGAAAATAAACATAAAAGGGGGAAAGGTTCCAGTGCAATTCACTTTAAGAATGGAATCAGATCCTTTTGTTGATTTTTGTAATATTCACAATTCTGATGCTACCTTATTTTATCTTTGCAATGACTTAGAGGTCCCTTATGTATGAGTTGCTTTGCATTGACGTTTTCTCTGCTGTGCTTTAGATAAAACTGCTCAGCATTTCGCTCATGGATGCAGCAGCTGAGGAGGGCTGTAGCACTGCCTTCACAGTCCAGTTTGCTCTTTCTTCTGAATCTTTGCTTATTTTTCCATTTTACACAACTGGTTTCTAAAGGAATCTTTAAATGAAGAAAGGGGTAATCAGCTGTGAAAGATGAATATCAAGCATCTACACAAAGTGCCATATATAAACTAGAGAAGCCCTAGGGCATCAAGATATTACTTGTCGATTTTATACTGGTTATACGTGCCTGTTTATTCTTTCAAGCAAAAACCCCACATTTGTTACCTTAGCAACGTGGTTATGTTATCTCCAGACATCTGAACCAAACTCTCAAGACACATACGTTGTTGTTCAGGTGAACCTCTGTCACTGTCAGAACTTGATTTATAGTGTCAGCATATTTTGTGGGGATTTTTTTAATCTAAATTTTTAAGCTGCATCTCTTTCGGTTATCTCAGCTTTGTGGTTGTCTTTTCCAGATTTAATTCTTGTCAGTTATGTTCATAATTTGATTGAGTAATTTTTATTAAATTACAGATGGCAAGGTTTAATTAAAAACCCCTGTATTTTGCAAACATCTAGATTTGATACAAAGAAACTATTATGTTTTTGTTCAAGAAAAAGACATGCTATCTTGTCTATCATATAGTGCATAATAGACTGAGGACATAATTTAAAGAAGTCCCTTGCCAAAGCTAATAAATAGTTGTGGCTGAAAGGTAAAGTACTGTATCGAATTAGAAAATGGCAAAAACAGAAACCAAAAAGTAGAAATAAATAGGCAGTTTTCAGAGTGGCAAAAGGTTAATGCTGTTGTCAAGAGAACTAAAGTATAAACTAGAAGCAGCATTGCATAATAGGTTTACTACTCCTCTGAACACAGAGAGGTAGCAGAGGTAGCAGAAAACAGCTTTCTTTGCAGTGCTGCTGAAGACTGAAAGGTGTCACTGACATTTTTCACAAATTTGGTCAATAAGCTGTGTGTGGACAGTGAATTCCAGTTTTACTGAGTTAAACGTATATTGCATGGCAGAAAAAGAGTTTAGCTAGTCATACTTGTTACTGGACTTTGTAATGCCTTGAAAGAAAGGCTTAGGTGCCAGTGAGGAACTGGTCCACATGCCATGGTGCTTTTTCAAGTAAATCTAGTATATACGAGTATATAAGTAATTATAACCACTGAAAAAATGTTATACAGGTAACCCTTTTCTTGCACTATTATAATCTCTCCTGGTCACAATTTCTTTTTAAAAAAAAATAAATAAATGGATGTTACACCGAAAGAAAATCATGAGAAGTAGAGGAAACCTTCAAAAGGAGGAAGATGAGATGGAAATGTGATTTTAAGTTAAGTAATTACTTTGGAACACAGTAGAGTTATGGAGAAACTATTGAATAGCAGAGTGAAGTATATAATGCATTTCTGTTTTCCTGTAAATTTCAAGAGAAATTTAAATTAAATTAAGAAGCAGAAAACTAAACATTTAAGGAAAGAAGGTGAACACTAAACTCCAAAAACTGTATTTGATAAGAAATCTTGACATTCAAGGTTCCAGAGAGAATTGGCACTATATGTGAACAATAATAAAGCAATTACAGTGGGCAAATATTTCTTTAAAGGAGACAGAAGTCTTTAAGTTTTAAGTTTATCCCAAACCATCAACTGCCTCATGTGACAAATAATTTCCTCTCTTCACGTTATTCTGTCTAGGCAGATTTTCTTCCGATTTAAACTGAAGCTTCAGTTGCTGGACACCGTAATAGGTGATGCATAGGTTTGATGGATCACTGCCCTGACGAGAGTAACCATCACTCTTTAATATGGAAATGGCAACATGTCACACAATGAGTGTGACAACGGAACACTGATCTTCAGGGCTGAGTTTACTAACAGTCTTTCATTAAAACTATGGTTAACTTGATGTTAGAACTCACTGTAAGGACCAAAGAGAAAATTCTTGTTGCTGACATCACTTTTCCATTGATGAATGAAATTGCAAAGGCATTAAAAAAAATAACTTACACGACAATAAGCTAAGCTCTTTAGTTAGGAATTCTCCTCTGTCTACCAGTGAACAGGATGATGTGGTGCAGGTAGCTCCCCTTTCCCTCTGAGGGAACATCCCTCACGTTTGCTACGGGTAAGAGCTTCAACATAGAGTGCATCGCCTACTATATTGTAAATTCTTAGCCTGCTAATCCTCCTCAAAAAATCTGTGTATCTCAAGTCGAGATGCACATATTGAAAATTGCATCCATTGTTCACGTTAACCATAACATTGAGTTTTATGGAGTAAAAGATCATCTGTATGACAAAGTGGAAAATATATGCCATACCTATCTAGTAACCATGCATTTTTCTCTACCGTCTAATAATAACTGCAATTTATGTGTTACTTAAGTGCAATTAAGTATACATTTAACTAAGGAGTCTGCAGGATTCCTGGCAGCTTGTGACAGTTCCCAACATGGATGCTAAACAATCCCACCTCCCACTGCAATAGACCAAAGCTCTAAAGAACAAATTGGAGTTATTTGTCAAAACATACACATGGAAATGGTTATTTGCCTAAGTGAAGACAGATTTTTGACTGCAATAGAAGGCAAAAAAAAAAAGTGCATATAAACTTTATATATATTATTAAATATTTTCCTCTTTGTATTTTTGCAGTATTTTGGGATATAGGCTGCCCTAGAAAGGGAATAGCATATATTGCTCCAAAATGTTTGGTATTTATCATGTTTTAGCTTTTCAACAGCAAGAGTTAAATGCAGTGTGCCACTGGAGCCCCTTTATAACTCTTTTATTTATTTCATGTAAATGTGGGATAAATGGAGTGAGTAAACAATCGTTTATTTTTTTTACTTGGCATTTCCTATAGCTCTGGATTGTTATAGTGAATGTACGCTTTTATGCAGTGGTAATGACATAAAAGTTGTGTTTGATTGCCTGTGCCCTTCACAAATCACAAAAACTTATTTCATAGCACTCCATGCTATCAAAAAATGCAGCCATGCAGCACTGAAAATAAAACAATTTAATGTGAATTGGGGCAGCCTGCCTAAATGTTTAGACTAAGCTTGACTGCTGCTACTTGGATCACCTGTTGATTAGAAAGGAAATTTGAAAAACAAACTTTGAAGGCCCCAAAGATTTCAGAATATTGCTTGATATCAACAATGAACCTAAACAACACAATACATTGTTATTTTCCATCATTTTCTTACTATAGTAGCAGCAGGAACGTTTTCCTTGTTCTGGGAAAATAATCAGTAAGTGTAATGTAGAGAGTGCTATCGTAGCAGAGGAGTGGCCTTTTATAGCTGTGTGTCTTTTAAGAGAGTCTGTTGAATAGATAGTAAATTTGAGAAATAAATATAGTACTACTCTTGCCTTCAATACCTTTCCCTCACAGGAAATTTCAAAATCTTTTATCCCCTATAAATATCCATCAGCTCTGACTGTGTCATTGGTTCTCTTCTATCACACAAGTCATCTCTTGCATGAGCTTTTGTACTTTGATTTTTAATATATAGAAAACAGACTGCTAAATTCAGAAAGTACAAATATTGTTCATCTGCCTTTGTTGTTTCCATAAAAACAAAACAACTGCTGATGATATATAGCATCATATAATGTGCCTCTGACCTGCCATGATTCAGTGACTACAAATTAGGAAACTATTGCTCATCCTGCTCAACATTCTTGTTACGTGAATGCAATTTAATATTTATGTATATAGGATGACATTAGCCAGGGTTTTGGGGTTTTTTTGGTTGGTTTTTTTTGTTTGTTTTTCTGCATTTTATGTCACTTGAGAGAACATCCCCGCAGCTGTAGGTGGTCCTGAGCCCAGGCCAACTCTGTCATTTACTCACAGGACAGTACTGACACAGAAAATTGAGAGCCTTCATGACACAATTTTGGATACCACTCTGTTTCCTGTTCTCTTAAGAAATATTATTATGCATGTTTAACAAGAACTTGGAAACCACTGTAAGGTGTCTTTACACCTGGTGTGCTCTTACTTGTTGCTTGGCTCAAGAGCAGCCAGCTATGATTTGGATCTGTTCAAGCATCCCGTGACTCAGCAGTCAGCTACTACATGGATCACGCTGCTTTGCTCAAGCACAGCAGTGACGAAGGCATGCTTCACCGTGATTAGTCACAGCACAGCAGATTGGGAATGATTTTCTTTCCAGTTGAATTTAGAAAAAGACATTCTTGGCTTGTACTGAAATATGAGTGTGCAAATGCAGAGGTGCATGGAGTAGCCAGTCACCACTTTAAAAGCTGATGACAGATGCCCTGTATAGAACACATTTATATTTTACATGTGTTATGTGCTGCTGACAGACAACTATGATGTGTATAGGTAATTTTAACTGATATTGAATACATTATTTTTAAAGTAGTCATGAAGTTTGAAAAGGAAAAAAGTGCTTCCATATCTAAAATGATAGAAACTCCAGTTAAAATCTTCTCTGCATGAATTAAGTGTTCTGTGAGATAAAATACATTTTTTGTTGTTTATAACACAGTTTCCATTAGTAGTATGACAATGTGAAAAATGCATTTAAGGCAAAAGAAATAGCATATCTTGGCACAGTGGCTTAAGTAGATTTCCTATTCATTGAACAGATAAATGAAGCTAGTATAATGTGTTACTGAAAATGTTGTTTCAACTGCTACTCTATTACATTGTGATACCATCCACAGGAAAGTCTATCACTGCTACTCACCATCAAATCCCGTTTCCAACTGGGATGTTGTACCTGCTACATACATTTGAATGCAGTCCTGTTTTTTCAGTTGTATTTCCCTTTTATATGTAAAAATATAGTCAGATTATACAACTCAGAAGCAGTCGTTTATTTCACAGCTAGTGACAGATAGTGGTCCTGTAACACAGAAAAGATTGCAATGACAAAATGATATGCAAATATTCTAAAATGGGGAGTGGGGGGGTGTTAAGTATAAAGAATAGACTTAGATTTCATTGTGAGTGAGGACTGTATAGATCGGTATTTTTCTCTTGCCTAGTAGGCATTGCAGATGCCGAGTTCAGTGGAACTTCCTCGGTTCCTACATTTTTTAGTGTTTCTGGGCAGGTTTTATTTCATTAAAGAGGTACAGAAAGGAACGTTCTTTGGATCTTTCTTTTAGAATGCTGGCACAGCTCATATTGTAAATTGCAATACTGAACAATAAGCGGTTCAATAGAAAATTGCTTAATCTCTGCAGAAACAGTAACAACAAAAGTACACATAATTCACTTTCATCTAAATAGCAGATTAGACAATTTTAGCTGTTTGTGTTCCACAAAGCTTGCCAGCATGAAATTAATTTCCAAAATATTTTCAGTAAATGGAGTTGCAGTGCTGGAATCCCAAAGCCTCTGTTACTACATTGGAACTTCTTGAGCTTACCAGAAGTTTTGGAGAGATGATTTTGGGTTTTGCTCTGTTTGACAGCTGGAATTTTGCGAGGTCATCCAACGTGACCTGAGGGTTATTGGAATACTCCTGTGGATTAAAACCTAGCTTGGACTAGACCTTGAGAAGGGATGGAGGAGAGTTTACATAAATATGGAAGAGACAAAGAGCAGAAGGAAGGAAGGAGACAAAGCTCAGTGAACAACTCATTCAGTTCCATAAAGAAATGGGTGCTAAGCCAGTAGGTCCAGTGACATTGTGGCATCCAAGAAAGGTGGATGGTTGTAGTTCCTTGGCTGTAGTTCCATCCCCATTGTAGAGATATGGAACTTCCCATGACTTAACTGAAGGCATCATTCGCCCTGGCACTCCCAGTGTGCACGTAAATCTTTCTGGTTTGTTTTTAAGAATAAAGAATTGTGAAATGAGAGTGATTGAACTTCCAATGTCCAAAGACGTGCTTTGTAACTCATTTCTTTTCTTAAATTCTGAATAGTTTGTTATAACACACAAGCTTTTAACTTTGTTCCTTGAAGACAAAGTATTTTACCAACCGGTGTGTGTTTTATACAAACTGAAATAAGTTAGCCTGGCCTGCACACTGTCTCATGGGGGCTCTCCTTTACTTTGGAGAGAGAGGTATCTGCAGTGAGCTGAAAGAGGGAAGGCCTTTTCCTTGTCTAACAGAGAGGGTCTATTTTTCATTTTCAGCATTCAGTCAGAGCACAAACAGCTCCTTGGAGGAGACAGTATCCAGCATAATGCATATTTTTACCGTGAAATAAGACTTCTTTTCTGTCTCATCACTTAGTATTTGTTCCTCATTGCACTGGTCATCCATACGTTTTGAAGTCCTTTATGAGGCTGTTTAAACAGTTATTTCTCCTTTACAGAACTGGGACAGGAAGGGGAGCAGACTTAGCCATTGTCACACAAGTGTGACATTCATTGAAAGTCATCACAAGGAGACCCATTCATATTTCATGTCGTTATTGATAAATGCTTTGGAAATTGTGGCTCCATTCCGCACTATTTCATTAGTAATAAACTATGAAGCTTCGCGCTGAGCGCCGTATCTAATGACAGGGTTCTGCTTGAGCTGGTCATGAGAGTCCAGTCCAGATATAAAAAAGCATCTGAACAACCCCAAATTGAAAAAATCCATCATCTGTTTGATTATCCATTGCTGCAATAAGCTACACCTTTGAACAAAAATTTCTTTGAAGATCCTAAAAGCTCACCAACAAATGGTACCAAGTATAGTAGCTGAAGGTATGTATTACCTGACAAGCAATTGTTTAAAAAAAAAAAAAAAAAGTAGTATTAATGATCTGGAACAAGAAGCAAATCCTATTTCTAATAGCTAGTAAAATATCTGTTCAGGAATATTCATAAGAAAATCTAAAGGTTGTGAAAATTGATCTCCACCTTTCTCTAGGGTAAGGATAGGAAAGAATGTTGCCTGAATTAGCTTGCGTAACTTTTAATTTCCCATCCTTTAATATCACTTGATACTTAAAAGATGTAAAATGTACTTGATCATTAGGACTACAGTAATCTCTTTAGTACCAGTAAGGTGGAGGCAGCTGTGGAATCTGATTCTCAGCACTTCAGTCTGAGCTGTGTGCTGGACATGGAGGTTGAGAGGAAGCTCCTGCTTTTCTCTCCTGTCACTAGGGGAAAGAAATGGTCATTAGTAACCTAATGGGATTTTTCTCATTTCTTGTTCACTTTGCAAAGTTGTTATTCTAGAGATGGTGTTTATAGGCTGGCTGGAGACATTCTGTCTCTTCTGCATTGGCTGTCTGACACCACTGAAATTGGGAAATCACAGAGGAACCACGGAGGTTTGGTATTTTCTCAGAAACAATTTCATGGCAATTAATTGATAGGTATTCAAAAAAATTAGAAGAGTGAAGATTTGGACACCAAGAGAAGATGTTGTAATCTCTCTTTAGAGGAGATTTTATATACATGTGAGTGTATGTGTATTCATACGCACGCATATATATATATTAGTATGTGCTAGGATGAGACACGAAAGCTCAGTGAAGTTGCTGGATGCAATGGCTGTTATTAATTTAGGCTGAAAAGCAAAATAAATTCCTTTATCAACAGTCAGCAGAGAAGTAGGAACCACTAGGTGTGATATGTAGACTAGAGTAGAAGTTGAGCCATATAGACCAGGAAAATTTTGGACCTGAATACAAAAGACTTGAAGCTAAGGAAAAGCTCAACATAGAAATAAGCAGCAAGGAAGGCAAACCAAGAAGTTGTAACGTGACCTTGAAAACTACATGACGAGAAAGTTCCTTTGGTTGATGCATCAGCTGGAATGAGGCAGGGAACTGGGATCAAACAGAAAGAGTCGTAACATTAGGTTTCTGATGTAACGCTAATCATCTCATATAGAAACCCAAATCAGGACTCAAGTTTCTCCTCCTAACAGAAATGATCTAAAAGATCCTGAAAGAATATTTAAGACTGCCTATATAGTGAGCGAACACGTTCATTTGAATCCTTGTGTTTAATCCAACATTTAGTTTAGCTGCTGTTGCATGAGTGGAAGTGGGGAGGGAAGGTGAAGGGCAGAAGTTCAGCGAGAAGAGTTATAGGAAACACTCTATGGAGTGAGTGTCCAGGGGTAATGCACTGAAGCATCCTACAGTGTAAGCAGACCCTTAGTTACCTGACTCCTGAAATTGTCCCAGGCAGTTGTTTCACAGAGTGTATGTGCTATGCAAAACCAGGGTGAACTACACTGTGTCTGCAAGGTTTTAGCTTAATTTATACACTAAAAAGCTGAAAAAGCTAAAAAAATTTAAAGAAAAGCTCCAAGGCTTTTTGTTAATACTATTTCTGTACCAAGTGGTAGCCTTAAACAACCAGAATTTATCAAGTGAACACTTTGTAGAATGGGATCAGAGGTTAAATTAAAAATGCACATTTTCATTTTCATTCAGCCTCTGCTAGAGGAATTAAAAATACAACTTTTTAACTAATAAAGCACTTGTTTGAAAGTCCCTTGAATTTAATTGTTAGAGGCAGGAGAGCTATTTCTCTTATAAGCTGACATGCAGCACTACTTCAGTGATGGGACCTGGGAGCTTCTAGCAGTGCCTGCAGGCACTGATGTTTACTGGCCTACACGAGCCTTCAGCTTTCACCCTCCCAGGACTATAAGTCTAACCTCTGCTAGAAGGAATATACTAATATGTTAGTTATTTTCTAGCTTGAGTTAACCAAGTTGCTTTTGTATTAACCTGGCAGACTATATGCCTGGAGGTTCTAACCTGGCCTCCAAGTTGTCTTTGCCATGCAAAATATTGCTGGATACAGACGTCTGCTTATTGAATGAGATGTAGGACAAGCCTTTCACGAGCATGGACCTGAAGAAATTAATGACATGAGTATGAGAAATATGAATATTAAACAAATAAAACCATAGACATATTTCTCTAAAACTATTTTGGGCTGCATTGCATTTTCATGGTCTAGATGCTCTGGCTTTAAGAGCAGAGCATTTTGTTGTACTGAATCAGTCCATGGACGTATTTGTTCTGTCATCTGCCTCTAAAGCATAAATTATGGTGCTAATCAAGGTGAAACACTCAGGCCCAGTCATACTGCATGATGCCATCCCTATACCGAGGAAGCTCTGGGCAGCTGCCCTAGGACCTTAACAGTGTTGACTGCTGTGTCACCATTGTTGGTCACCAGCACATATAACAGCTGTATAAATAAATAAATGATAAATGAGAAAATTTAATTTCATTAGTAGATATTAATGGGTATATCCTGTACTGAAGAGAGAATTTTGTGTAAAAGAAATTAGGGCAATCAATTTGATTCTCATCAGTCATGTGCAATTCGCCGTGTCTCTTGAAATTGGTTTTTTCTTCTTTTTCAGAGATGCAAAATTCCAGCTTTTTATTTCTACGCGTTTCTATTCCTCAGTTATAATCAGTGCTTTATCCTTCTCTTAATCTCTTTGGTATATGATAATTTTTCATTAAAACCTGCATTTATAAGTTTGTAGATGATCCTAGGTGTAATTAAAACAATACACTGGAAAAAAAATATTGGTTTATTCTACCATTTTAGGTGCTATGTTGTCTTAAGCTGAATAACTTTCTTTTGATGAACTATGACTAAAAGCATTTATCTTTGTAGTAACTGTTATAGTAACAAAGATAAATAAAGCAATTAAAATACCAGTACGTTGTGAATATATAGCCAAACATATATCTATAGAGTACTTCAGGTTTATTAAAAATTAAATCCTGCTTTGTAAGCAATTTTAGTTATGAAACTAGTTATTAATATTATTTTAGTTAGATTATGATTACGTATTTCTCCAGAATTTAAATTATTTTACTAGGCTGCAAGCATTTAGGAAAAATATACTTGAACTTTTAATGCTATGGTAGGTAAAATAATATTTATCTCAATATTATAAACTGACTGCATGACTTTGAGCACCAGAAATATTATATTACAAATGTCATATTAACATTCAACTTTTAGAACATTTCCATGGAATAGTCATACTCTGACTAAATAATTGCCTGTCATTTGTAGATTTGGAATAAAACACTCCAAACTTCCCGGGCACAACAGAATGTCAGCTTCTCATTCACATCTTTTAATTAGAAATTGGACAGGAGTTTGAAAACCTGGCTTACCATGGGAAGGCTGGAGCATTCAGGAGGGTGGAGGGTTTATTCAAATCTTTTAATTCCCAAAGGTGAAGATCGGGTGTTTGTGTTATCCAAGTACACAATCTAAAAATAATTGCACATTTTTTTTGAGGAAGATACTGGTTCAATACCCTTGAAAAGAATTTTTGAAGTACTTGTGACTCAGAGCTAATAGGACCATCAGAACACAGCAGTGGCTGGGGCTGGTCTGTGGAGCACATCCCAGGTCTGGCTACCTTGGGGTCCCCTGTCCCCAGCAGCAGCTCAAGGCAGGTGCCAGGGGTTAAGAATACCAGCACATCATATATTTTTGAAATACAATAACTAATTATATATATATATGTGTGTGTCTGTGTATGCTGGGGAGGGCACAACACAAAACTAGTAACTGAAGGATGATTCTAGATGTGCGCATTTTCACGTGCATGGTGCATTTTGCTTTTCAAATATGAAGTTCTAGAAATGTGAAATGGAAAGTTATGGTTCATTAGCCCATCTTCTGGTCTCCAGGTCTATAGTCTATCAGGTCTTTGGTAACTTCTTAATACACATCCATTATCTTCATGTTAAAATCTCTTGAGTTTTGATACAGCTTATCTACTGCACCAACTGTCTCTTCCATTTACTCTTCTTCCTGAAAATGCTTCAACTTACACCCATTTGCCTGAATAAACAAGTAGAAGGCTTGGTGGATTAGATCTTAAAACATTTTGGCTACCCAGAGCTGACACTTGTCTTTCTGTATCAGGCAATTTTCCCATTAGTTTTACATGGGCTTAAATAGGACTGTGACACAGCTGAATTTAAGAACAAACCTTTAAGAGGAGCAAAGGGGGTTTGTATGCATTTGATAAAATTGTCTCAAACACTTTATACAGCTTTTGTAGTAATTGCTCCTCCTGGCAAATTGATGCTAGAATGTTGTCTTTCATCAATTACCAAAGAAAAAGGAAATTTTTTTTAGAAAGTTGTAAGGGAAAAAAAAAAAAACCTATTTTGGGAGTAATTTTAACGGTATTAAGTCTGTGGAAGTATGCTTCAGCTAAACTTCTCTGGAGCTTTCTTCTGTAGCACAGCTTGAACTCAAGATGAGTGAACTGTATTTGGTGATACGTGCCTTAATGGATAATCCAGTATTCAAATACACCCATTTTTTTTTTTTTTCTTAACAGTTCAACCCATCTCTACTTTTAATTAGTTTTATGATGAAAAACAGAAACTAAAACTGTTGCTACAGCAGAAAATCCACTTTTATGCTTGGATGGCCAGCTATAATGATTATGCAAACTAAAATTACGTACACTTCTTTTTATTGCTCTAACTACAGCACATACACTACAGCTAACTCAAGTTCATTCCTTTTCTATTTCTTTCTTCAAAGAAAACACAGCACTTTTAGTTCTAGAAATCAAGGTGGTTTTTTTTTCCCCCATGCACTCTTCTGTTTGAGAATATTTTGACTTTCTCAGTGATTTCTTAGAAATCTGTGCTTTTTTCCCCAACTTCACTTATTTTGATATCATCTTTACTGCAACTACTGATTAGATAAATGGGGAAAATTTGGTACCTAATCCTGCAAGCACAATGACTTTTCAATGTTACTTAAAAAAAATCTTATCTCTGTCATGACTTTTGGCCTTAGGTTTTTCACACGATACAGCCGTATCTTAACTGCATGGGATATAATAATTCTGCTTTCATTAGAAATCTGATGGGTCATAAATATGCTAGTGAATTCACTTCCAGAAAATGCAAAGTACTGTTAGAAAAATGTGTACTGAAGTCCTTCTATATGAGGAAAAAAAAATATTAAATGAAAAAGAAATTGAGAATATCTATGTCTCAAATATGCTAGTGAATTCACTTCCAGAAAATGCAAAGTACTGTTAGAAAAATGTGTACTGAAGTCCTTCCATATGAGGAAAAAAAAAAATGATTAAATGAAAAAGAAATTGAGAATATTTATGTCTCAGCTCTGGCTGGTACTGATGCCCCAAAAACTCTTGAAGTGAAAATAGCTGCAAAATGAAGCTGAACCTGAGGAGAAAAGCACCAGAATGTAGCCTAAGTATGGCATGAAAATTAATAAATTGGTTGGGAGTGGTGGTTGATCTCAACTTCTGCCATTTATATTTCTGCTGGGTGTTTGCAGTAAGTTGATAGGCAACATTACCTGCTTCACAAATCACAGACTGTACCAGCAAAACAGGTGTCTAGAAAAATAGTAGATTTATTAACATATTCAAAATAATTTGATCTATATCTGAGAGTAGAGCAAGCTTAAGATGACAGTTACAGCACTAAACTGAGATGCAAAATAACACGGATGGTTGATTTGGATTGCACTTTCAGAGTCATCTTCGTCAGTGCAGATCTGAGAACAAAAAGTGCTTGACAAAGAAATAGCTGGGAAAACAAGGAAAGGTGGTACGTGTTTTGTTGGCAGAGTTGGATCACGCTATGAAGTGTTACTTTGCAATGTTGTCAGCATCCACCATCAAATGTGAATGGACCCAGTTTCTAAGCCTTCTTCAAAGGTGATAAAGTACTACAGAGAGGCTGACAGTGTTAATGTCTCCATTGTTTTGTACCAGAACTTTGGATATACAGTGTTCAATAAAATCAAAAGATATAAGACTCAGATTGCGCTAAGAAGAAGTTTCAAAATAAATCAATTTCAGATTTAGGGTTATGTGGGAGGATTTGAGTATTATTTGTAGGAACTGTGTCCTTCTGTGTTTCTTCTATGAGTCAAAACCTGAATATAGTAAATTCTTTATCATTGTGGTATTTACTTGTTAGAAGTAGGAAATTATTTTGAATGAAATAAGGCCCTATCAGAATTTGGCTCTAATGAAGTTGACTGAACACTTGTACCCTCTTGTTAAGATCATAGTACCCTGTACTGGATGTTGGCTTTGATTTTTTCCACAGAAGTTTGAAACTTCTGAAGGATCATCACTTAATCTATTTTATTTTAATTTTCTTCCAATGTTGGAAGAGAAGATGTGTTCACACATTCCTCACAACATTGACCTCTTCTCAGAGTCCACTGTCCAGTGATTTTCAATTTGCCTTAAAATGTGGTCTTTGTGGTGGGACACTTGGTCAGTGTTTTGAAAAACATTCTGACATTGAATCTGAGACAAACATCCCAGATTCAAAACATGTGCTTTCTACCAGTCCATAAAAACTGGTATAAAACTGTAATGGGAAAATAAAGTCCTCTACTTTCAAAGGAAATCTAGGCAATTGCTAAAGAATTGATGATCCTAATTCAGGGAATAAAGGCACAGATATTACCATTGTATGTCTCAAATGGTCTGTCACAAAGATAACACAGCAGCTACTGTTATGACAAATGTTTTTTTATTTCTTAAGTTATGGTTCTATTAAACTGATAAACAAAAACAATTGAATTTGATTTTTCTGTCTCTCCTCCCCCCAGAGCATTAAATCTTCGCTTTTTAGCCAAAGGACAAGTAGTCCGTTAATGTTAAACTGATAAATAAAAACAATTGAATTTGATTTTTCTGTCTCTCCTCCCCCCAGAGCATTAAATCTTCACTTTTTAGACAAGTAGTCTGTTAATGTTAACCTTGTATCATGAGTATGTAATTGTATGGGGTTGCTTCTTTGCTTTTAAGCCAACAGACACCCAGCAAAGGAGACAGAGGGACTTCCTGACCCTGTATGTGATGGTACTGAGTCTACTCTGTATTTTTCAGTGTATTTTTGTAATGTGGGCTTTGTCAGTCACTAGGTAGTTCCCTGCTAGTGCTAAAAGCTCTTCAGACAATTTACAAGATTCTTAAATTGATTACTCAAGCAAAAGCTTCCACCAGAATTTATGCTCTTGATTTTTTTTAAATGTGATATCTGTTTAAACCTGTTTGAGTAGCTATACTCAGAAATCTTTGCAAGCAAATCCTTAAGCACTAGTCATCTTATGATTTCTCAGTGCTCTGATACTTCTTAACAGCTCTACATAAATAGCAGAAACTCATGGGGGAAGTGTCCTGTTTAGGAGCTCCCTACCTATCTCTATTTTGTTCTAAAGGAAGATAAATTTTATTATTTATATGTTATCCAACATCCAAAATGTCATATAAACCAAATATTTTTAAATGCAGAAAGTTTCATTGGCCACTCTCTACGTAAGGGTCTCTGCCCCACTATTTAGCTACTTAGGGACGATTCCTTTCAAATTTCTTTATTCCCAAAAGAATATATATTTAACACAGCTATGTGCACATTATAAATATATGCATAAAACCTTTTTTACTCTTGCTCCATCCCATCAAAAGATGATGCAACACATTGGAGCTGTATGACCTAGACAGCTTGTGATGACAAACACCAGAACTGTTGAACTTCTTCCTCATTTTGACAGATGTAGCCTGAGTTTGGCAGTCTAAATTGTTGTCTGTCCTGTGTAACTCAGGTGGTTCTCACCATTCTCTTCAACTGAACTCTTGGAAGGTTCAAACTGTGCATAAATATGATTATTTAATTATTTACTTATTTGCCTGACTGGAAAATAGCAGTGCTGGAAAATGAAAACTCTGAATCTTTTTAAAGTGAAAACTCTGAATCTTTAGTCTGCAGATAATCAGATATTTAATAGATAAATAGAATTCAGGTTAAATGCTAACACAGAGTGAAGCTATCTGATTCGAACTGAAACTCTCTGTGGTTGGTACAGATATTCTCATTATATCTAGTTGCCAAATAGTAGAGTGCCTTTCAAAAATGGGTAACTTAAATCCTAGACTTCATAAAATTTGACAACTTTGTATTGATGAGTTGCAGGTTAACCAACGATCTGATCTGAAGTCCTTTGAAGTCAATAGAAGCCTTAGCACTGATTCTAGCAAGCTGCTTAGTCAAAAACTTGCAGCCTTTAGAGAATATATTTCTCTGGATAAACCTAGAGACCAGCGAGTTAAAGATGGGGAGCAATCAAGTTCCTTGACATTAGATTGTCAATAGTGGGATAAGATTTAGCCTTTAGCAGACAAAGGATGCAGCTGAGCTGGAACATAAGAATTATTAACACTGGCACAGGTTGCCCAGAGAGGTGGTAGATGCCCCAGCCCTGGAAACATTCAAGGTCAGGTTGGACGGGGCTCTGAGCAACCTGACCTAGTTGAAGATGTCCCTGCTTATTGCAGGGGGATTTGAACCAGATGAGCTTTAAACATCCCTTCCAGCCCAAACGATTCTATTTTTCTATTATAATGCTCAGGCTGCTCTCAGAGACAGGGGACCCATCAATGGGAATGTTATTTGAGAATGGGATGACAAGTGCTGAGGAACTCTGTAAAATTAAACTAGTAAAGTACAGGATCACACTGCTTGATCTTACATGTAAGATATTGCCACTGACTTGAATGACAAAGAGTTAATATTTACATTTTTCCACTGTTTTCAAACGTACTGTCATCATAAACACTTCAGTATCATAGTTATTTTAACTTGTCACTCCTTTTCTTTTTCATAATAAAAAAGTTGGCTTATTTGAACATCCAAAAAAAGCTCCCACATCTTCCATTTGTTGTTTTGGTGTTTTGAGATTTTTGTGGGGTATAGGGAGGGTTACCACATGTAATTAAGAATTATCAGCAAGAATAATTTTTTCTATTTAAAAGAGGTTCATAGAAACTGAGTTGATAATTAGGGTGTTCTGATGGTGTTTGGTATCAGATACACAGGGAGATAAATTGTATTTTATAAATTTGCTTTTTTTTTTTTTCTGTTCCTCATTTATTACGTACTAATAATTATTGCAAGACAGAATTACTTTTGACTTGGATCAGGGGAATTTCTTATCAGATACGGAATTATTTCACCAGGGTTATCTGTACCAGAAACGTAAGCAGTGGGAATTTTTGTGTCTGATCTATTAGGCTTTTAGTGCATGTAAGATATTTGTTGAAGGAATTTATATATTTTTCTACTAAAACCAAGCAACAGGTAAAGCTTTTGCTGTTTATACTACTACTTCTAGTTCAACTTTCTGCAACTGTTTTGTATTCAGAAACATTGAATCATATATACATATATTATATATTATTATAGATGTTCTTTAGCCATAAATATTTGATACATGCACTTAACTCACTGAAGCTACTTTCATAAATTTCTTCTACTGAATCTGTGCAAGAATCAGGCCCAGGAGTATGTGATGAAAGATTTAAGTAAAGTCTGAGTCTGTTGTTCATCATCTCTTAGCTGAAATGGTTCTCAGTTTGGAAGTTATCTTAAAGTGCAATGCAAACTGAAAGACGTGATTATTTGTTTTGCCGAAGGAATTTTACACTTGTGGTTGGTGATAAATGGCATAGTATTACTGAAGTTGATTAGGCACTGTGCTGATATTTTTCTCAATTTTCAGGGAAACATTAGTTACATATGCATCTTGTTGTTAAATGAGAAAGGAATGATGTTCTATGAATTTATTTTCATGACATCATGGCAGAGTTAAGATTCTTTAAATAGCAAGGCATCCTATTAGACATGCACGATTCTGAAATTAATTATATGCATTTTAATGAGGGGGAAATACTTTACTGTCATTGCACTGCTGTTCTGTTACTGGATGTGTGTACAATCAGCTTTTTAATTTCTGCTTTTGACACCAAGCCATCACAAGTGCCTACGGAGCACATACTGCCGTAGGATTTCATGCCTTCATTCGTAGTGAGGGAAGGCTAGCCTGACCTGCCAGTATGAACTAACTGGAGCAACGTTATTTAAGAAAAAGGATAAAGCTGTGAAACTTGGTTTCAAGTAGAGCGCCAAGTGGTTTTAAATAAGAGACTTACTGCTCTCTACTTCTTAGCACATTTCTTGGTCAGGGCAAGGTGTCTGGTAACTCTCTACCTTGTAGAGTCCAGTCTACATTAAGGAGGTGTTAGGAGCAGTATTAAAGCTCTAAGTCTAGTAAGTGGGAGTGTAATTTCATCATAAATGATGAGAGGTATGGCTGACACTATTTTCTTGGTGTTTGAGGAACATAATGTAGTTAACAAAATGAATTCATTGTAAAGAAAATATTACACATACACTATAATTCAGACTGAAAAGCTCTATTTACTCAATTGAAGGCAAGCTTTTCATAAAACAGATGAATAATTTATGTTACTCTTTTTCTGCTAGCTGTTTATATGCCTTCTAGTATCCCATAGTCATTCTCAGAAAACTATTTACAGTTTGATGAAGAAAGAGATTAAATGCCTCATTGAAGGTTACACAGGAAGACTAACAAAGCCAGGAATTAAACAGAGATCTGTTATAATTGTCTATTTTCATACTTATTTAACACAATTTCCTAGCACTTCAGTTAGGGCTGTTTGGTTGGGCAATAGCCAAAGTCATGTCAGCTTTCCCAGCTTGATGAGATACCTATGTTTTACTGTTGCTATTAACAGTTAATATTTCTTCAATGATGACAAGCTGCAGTCAGAGCCAAAGATGATCTTAAACTAGACTGGATCATAAACTCACATGTTTTTCACAATGTCTTGGTTCTTTACAAGATCTGATCAAATGTTATGTGATGTAGTTGTAAAATCAAAAGTTATATTTTGTCATGCATTTTTTTTTTCCCAGTGAATTTTTCAAGGGTCTTTTACTTGCATAACTTAGGATACTTTTCCTTATGAAGAAAAAATATTTTCTCTGAAGAGTCATATTTGCTTTCTCCCATCCCAATTCAAAACAAAAATCTGAACTGAAGACATAGAGGGAAGGGAACAAAAGGTAAAATTCAAATGACTGATGCTTTTTCTCACATTGCTATTATTTTATGCTTTGGTAGAAAAACAAAAGAGCAGTTCTCTCTTCCTTTTTTGTCATTTCTGAGATCTAGCAGCAGTAACACAGACACACTAGATATGCTTTCCACATTTGGGAAGATCTGAGCCTATATGTTAGATTGTAAAATCCTATTGAAAAAAGGATTTTTTGTCTGTTGAATCCTCTTTAAAAATAAACCCAAAAACCTAGCAATCTTTTTTTTTTCCCTTGCCATTCTGTTCATCTTAGGTACATGAAGCTGGAAAAAAAAAAAAAAATTGATGATGTTTGTGGATACTTTCACATCTTCTCATTTCAAAGAAACAAATAGTAAGTTCTAGGGCATGCATTATTCCTCTAGAAATCAGTTGTGTTTCCAGTCTACCCTTCACAGCTTTTTGACCTTGCTGCTTTCCTGCCCATAAAACCCACATTTGCTATTGAACTGATAGCTCTATGAGAAACGATCCATCAGTTTTACAGATGCTACAAACACTTCAATTCACTAGAAAGTTAACAGTATCACAGTAAATCTCACTTTACCAGTTCTATTTTCAAATAATTGGCTTAGGAATGAGTATTATTTGGCCCAGTCTATGTTCATATCAGGCTGAGTAACTCATCAGCACGTAGCTTAGGGAAGAGAAGTGCTCCAGCAGATATCGTAGCAAGCCGTGATCCTGGGCTGTCCAAAATTTCCCACCTGAAATGGGTAATTTTATCTGAGTCACAGAGAAGACCTAAGGTAGTCTCCATGAAGCTTCAAAGGCCTTGATGATGAACCACTCCAAAATTTGGTCTACTGACTGTGAACTCAGCCCTTCCTAAGCACAGACAATCTGAGCCCACACTAAAGGGGTCAACAACATGGGTGCAGGATACTGCGGACCATGAGCAGCTGAGTAAGGGGGATTTTTTGGAACAACATCTGAGGTCAATACTTCAGTCATTGCTCCATTGACTTGGAGTGCCTGCCTCTGATCGGAAGCCTTTGGTGAAGTTCATGTATTAATTTTAGTGTTATTTCTAAGCCCCTCAGTAGAAAGACACAAACAATTTTTTGAATCTATTCTAAATTGTGGGGTTTATGATGAAATCTCGAGATTTTAATGATGCCAGATTTCATAAATCTAGGGAATCCTGATATTATAAAACTAAAATTACAAAGGGAGAAAAATATCTGTCTCTTTTGTTGTCACCATCGTCACTTACTCTGAGCAATTTGACATAAAAAGAGTCATCGTTGCCTGAGTTCTCATTTTATCAATTAAATCATGGCAGAAGTGTGGTGTAGCTTATTATTCAATACATATAGATACAGTCATATCCAACGATCTGCAGCAGAACAGTAAATAATTTATCAAGTGACTTCTTTGTGAATGATCTGTGACCAATTTAGAATTTTCTTAAAGTGAATTCTTTATTTTTGACTGTATGGTAAATCACAGTTGTGAATTTGCCAATTACTCAAGCTGTAACCTTTGCTGAGAACTGGCAAATAAGGTTGACAGTTCTCATATCAGTTTTTAGAAAAAGATTTTGCATATATTAGGCATCTCTTCTCACAACGTCACAATGGAGTCTTAGAATAGAATGTGAGTTTTATCTTTAAATTGAGGGGTTTTCCCCACACACACAAATAGCTTTCTTTGCCCCATTAAGAGCAATTCTTATTGGCTGGAACATGGGTTGAAAGTAAAGGAAAAAGGAGTGGTGGGCACAGTAAAACGATTTAATTAAAAAATCACAATGTTTCTTGGGATGTGGAATTTCCTAGTTGTGCACATTATGTCCAGGTCAGCAAACAGCATGCTTGTCCAGTAATAGAGTATAATTCATCTGCTTTAGTAGTAAGACCTTTGCGATGTATTTTTAAAGACACTAAATTTTCTTAAAGGAGGTTCTGAACCTGCTGTTTAGAAGGATAGCAACATTGGGTGGATCATGTGCAAGAGCAGTGTACAATTTTTCTTCCATTCAGTTTCCACAATACAAGTCAAACTTGATACAAAATCTATAAATCTATTTGTATGCTCCTCATGAGCATAAACCAAAGATTGTTTATGCAGTCATTTGTAATAAGTGTAGCAAAAAATAGTAACTAGAAAAAAAAATCTTTTTTTTTTTTTGTGTTGTAATGCAAAATTCTAATCCAATTTTGTGGTGAAAGCTGCTACTTTAAGTCATTTTGCATTATTTTCATACATTGGTAAGTTAAGGTAGAAACACAAGCTGGACTAATTTGATCTTTTGATCTACTGTCTTTCAGTAACAAAAATTCAATCTAGACATCTCAGTTTAAAAATGCTGGCTTTTGTTAGTCAAAATGCCCTTTCCCCTTGTCATATCTTTGTCATTTCATTGGTTTAACAATATTGAACTTATTGACACATAAAATACTCATTTATTTTTTATTCTTAACCATTACTGAAATTAACTTCAAGTCAAGAATAATGGATTCCACACTTTGCCCTGGCCTAGAAACTTTACATAAATTAAGATATGTTTGCTTTCTTTTTCACATCTGTGTCACATATAGATTAAAACATATTTTTAGATCAGTATTATTTTTTAATCATGGCTAAATCACTTGGAAATCTTCCTGTTTGAGGTTAGGGGTAAATCGTTGTATAAGCATTATGTTGCTTAAAATTTAGGCTAAATTTGAAGAACTTGTTGCATATCGATTGAATTACTTTTCAGAGATTAAAGATACTGGGTTTTCATTTTATCTTTCCAGAGGAAGAGAGGAAAACACTAGCACATTTTCTGTGTCTTCTATAGAGTTATTAAGGTGCCAAGAAAAAGGCACTAAATTTGAGTCTGTTCAGGAATGTGCAGTAACACAGGTAATTGGCGTTACATTTGGGTGGACTGAGGGATAGCTGTTTGGTGTTTGTGTGCATTAGAAGCCACTGGACCTGTAGCCTAGATGCCATCTCAGAGCATAACCAGCTCTGATCCCAGAATTAGAATTATCAGTGCTACACGTACTAGCGATATCAACAACTAGCTTTGCTAGTCTCATAGACAACCTGTGAAGAAACCATGTTGCAAACCTTTCCAGATTTCCAAAGTCATGTGCAATAGTGTATATTCAGTTACATTGATCTAGGGTTTGCTCCCAAATTTGCACATGCATTGAAAAAAGTCTTGTCTATTCCTTTTAAAAGCTCACACTGAAAGCAGGGCACAGAAGATTACTCTAAGGCTTACTTTCCACTATATTACGCTTTGTAGATTCTGAAAGAAACTAAGAGTACTTTAGGTTGCAAACATTTCTACCATTACTGTAGGTGATGCATTAAGGGGAAACAGATTTGTTTGCATCCAAACTTAATGCAGTCTTTTCACAAAGTGTCCCCCGTATGACCCCACAGAAGAGTTCTTTTTTTTCATCACGGGACCTAAAAGCAGTGCTGGCTCTTCTGATGGACTCTTCATTTCAACCACAGCTTCCATTCCTCTTACGCTTTTGACCTGAGCTCTGCCTTCCACCTTGCTACGTGTTTGGCTGGATGAGTTAGAGCCTCATGCTCTCCTGCTCCTATCTTACATATTTTTTTTCTAACAAAGCAATGATAAGAATAGTTCTGGGATTTTTGCCAAAGGTGACTTCCAGCTCTCAAATCAGGAAAACTTCTTACATTTCTTAAAGCCAAAGCCTCTGAATTCCTCAGAGCACAAACTGCATTCCTGGGTTGTCCACAGGCCACTCAAAACTTTAAAACACGCCTTCACAGAACGGAGAGTGTTTGCAAATCTCACTGCTTGTTTGCTCTGAATAAATGTGGTGGCTTTATGAGAGTCCCCAGCAAAATGGATTAAGTTCATCTAATCTCTTTAAAGAACAAGGCAGAAGATCCAGATAATAATTCTTGACTGTACATGTTGTAAAGGTAGCAGCCACTGTGAAAACTGAGAGGTTTAGCTGAATACAAATCTGGCTTTCCTGTTCCCAACATGGACATATACTGCAGTTTCCAAAACTCTGAATATTGTTTTTACATATGAAACAATGCTACTTAAAATCTGTAGCCTTATATCTATGATTTTATGTCACTTTTTTGCCACTTTCTGGGTGTTCTGTAAGTTCCATGCTTTTTTTTTTTTTTTTTTTTTTTTTTTTTAATGCAGGAATTGCTTCTACCATTTTGTTTCAAAAAAAAATAATTCTGTTTCAGTGCTATGTACAGAGCAGCTTGCAAATTCTTTAAATTAGCAAACATTAGCTATTACTTCCCTTAAACCAGCATTTGTTAGTGCTCACTCACTACCTAGTCACTGTTTCTCTTATTTATCATAAAAAATATAGAAAAGCATGAAACAGCAGGGAAGCTCTGTCCTTTAACGCAATTCTTGCATTAAACTCCACATAAAAACTTTCACAGATGAGCATCATTCCTAGCATAAGTATTGTAGGAAAAAAAGGTTAGACAAGCTATAATGTGCAAGAAAATAGAGTAATGAACCTAATCTTAGACTCCCATGCCATCATGTCCCAAACATTTTGCAGAGTTTGATCAGCTTGTGAGTAGAACAGAGCAGCTTTTCAATCACTATCTGACTGAAATCCCATGGGGTCAGACATGTTGGCAGATCTGTAGCATTTGTACAAGAACAACTTGTGTAGTGAACTTTCCAGTTTTAGAGAGCAAGACTGACATGATTGTTTCAGTCCTGTGCAAACTTCTGGGAGAAAAAATTTAACATAATCCATCTGTCATAAAGACCTAGGCAAATCAAGATTTTAATTAAAAGTTTTAATCAATCTGTAATAAAATTAAGATGATGAAGAAGAAAACTGAAATAATGTTATTTTTTCCTTCCTTTAACTAAAATTCTTATTAAAGTTAGCTTTTATTAATATACAACAGTTAAATTAGTCACATAACAGGTATTAATAAATATCTGAAATAAGGAGACCTTTAAAACTACGATTTGATCAATATTGCTCCTATTTTCTGTTTTGATTCCTCCTTTCAACAGGTAAGAGGGAGGCAGTTACTTGTGCACTGTAGAAAAGGGTTAGGAGAACTGTGGACTACTTATTTATGGTCACACAGTTTTTACAATTACTGAACAATGCTTTGAAAACCTCTGTGCATAGTTCACAGACTCACTGAATTTCTATCTTGAGTATTTTCTGTGTACCAGAAGCTGGGAATTTAAACTCCTTTTTTAATAATATCCTTTGCAAATTTAAGAATAAATAATATAATAGCTTGCCAAAGCATATAGGACATCATATTGCCTTGCTAAAGAAATTAGACCATGTATAAAAAATCTGTTTAATGGAATTTTTTGTCAAATGAAAGAATGCTTTGTCTGCTACAATAATAATGTCTTTTTATGTTGAGATAAATGTCAGAACAGGTTTATATTTTCCTCAAAGTTATGGTGTTTAAGCTTTCTGGATACTTCATAATCAGGAAGAGATTGTACTCAAAATGAATATATAATTCATTTTTCTGACCCTGGTAACAGTTTGGCAAGTTTGAAATCTCAACTTTTTTTTTAAATGCAACAGTTCTAGTTATTTCAATGTCTGGTACTCTCATTGGGGTAAGGAAGATCTCAGCTGTAAATCTTGTTGCAAAAGCTAAATCTAATCTTCCTTCCTCCCTCAGTCTTATAAATTAAGGTATTGTGTAGATGTCCTGCCCTTTAAGGTAATGTTTGTTTCATCAGCTGAAATAAAAGCATTTGAAACCTGGAATCTAATGATGATGGGGTACAAACTGTATTGCACGTTACAGTGTCGGTTGTTTCCACAAAAAGCTAATACCAGAAAGTGAAGGCTGCAGGTACCTGTTTCACTTCTTTTGAAGAAACAATAGAAAATAAGATATTCTCCTGCAGTTCCCTGAACCGTATGCACCAAGCCTGTGAAAGAATAACCTGTTCTTAGTATTTCTACCATCCTTGTTGTTTCTTTAGATTTACTGTGCCTGCTCTGAAATGTAAATTCCATTTACTTCTTGTAGAAATCTCTTTTGTGTCTAAGTGGTTCTATTGATTCAATTGGGGAAAGGGAATGATCAGCAGGGCCTTGGCTAATAAAAATAATTCCTTAGAGAATCTGTGTTTTAGTGAATTGTGAAGTGTCCAGGGGCTTATTCGGTTTCCCACCTGGAGGCCAGGGCCTCAGTTTCTTGATACGTAAATAGCTCAGCAGCTGGAACCCTTGCTGTCGTATTGAGAACGAGTGAAGGTTAGGATATCGGGGTGTCTCACTTGTTGATCCTATATGTCAGTTGTGAAATATTAAACATTTATTTTAGACTTTAATTTTTGGAGCTAAAGTATTTTTAGAAAACTTGGATCCTCAATTACTTTAAAATGCATCCTATTTACAAAGTTTAGCATACAATAAAAACCTGTATAATAGACCTGTATAGAAACAAACATTTCTAGTATCCCTATCAGTCGAATGCTGTGTGTTGCTTATTTTCCTGCTTCCCTACATACCTGCAGACACAAACTTTGGCAAACCTTTGGAGAACAAAAAGTAAATTACAAAGTTAAAAAACCCTTCCTGAAAATACAGTCCTTCAGGCAATCGCAGCTTTAAGCATAAGGGTTGTTATTTCTGTAACCATGAGGGAAGAGGTGGCCACCAAGGTCCGAGGAGTACAAAGCACTGCACACCTTAGGGATTGACATCCATGGCTTAAATTGTGTTTGGAAGCAATGTGGAAGCCATTGAAAACCTCAGGTTGCATTTTCCACTGCTCTACCTTTCTATAAGGTGATAAAATGCAATAAATGAGGAAAACACAAGGCCAATGGAGTTAATGATGTACGGAAAACAATTTAATGTTACCTAGTGCAGCAGTGTCTACTGCAAAACATGAAATAAGTTTACGTTCATCAGAATAATATTCTTCTATTAAAAGTCCTATTACAGAAGCATGAATAATCCTACTCCTTGGAAATTTGGACATCATCTTTTTTTTTTTTTTTCTATTTACAGCATTCTCAAATTATTTTGATTGCTTCTAACTTAAAAGTCTAATATCTGACATAGTTTTCTCACGATTAGAACTACCTTAAAAAAAATTCTAATGGAGCGTTTCCTGTATCCTACTATGGCTCCAATGTCAATCTGTTCCTCTGTGTCTTGGATGTCTCCTGTAATTCCTACCAAAAATCTTTCTTTTATTTCTGGAAAATCGCTCAGAGTCCCAGCATTTTAAACTAGGCTGGGCAATAGCATATCCTTATGCTGGAAAGGCTTTGTGGCTGCTGTCAAGCTGGTTTTTGACCTTTGAAATATTGGCTCCACTAGCGTGTTTGGGAGATCTATGCATTTCCCTTAAGAATTTGCAGTTATGATAAACTTAATGACGTTCTGTCTATTAATCACTATTTCAAGCTCGTGTGGATACATTGTTCAGAATTAAGCAGAGAAATGTTATTCCCCTGAATTTTTAGGCTTTGAGTGGATCACAGCTAGCAAAATTATTTCATGAATGTTCAAATAAAACCAGCTTTGGTTTGGAATTTTGGTTTTTTTGGCAAGGAGGACAGGAATAGGAGAGAAGGGAGCGTTATTGTTATGATGGGTAAGATTCTATGATTTTGTGTTCTTCTCTAATCTCTTGAGATTTACATCATGTGGTCTGTTTTCTCTCAGAATGGACAGTTGTCTTAGTGGTTTGTGGGTGGAGATAAAACATAAAATAGCTGTAAATCACCTCAGGTTATGCTTGAATGGCTAATATGTATTAAGTAGGCACAGGAGGTAAGCGGTGTTCTGTTGTATGGAAGATCAATTTGGAAAGGGAAAAACTGAACTGAATTTATACACATTTCACAAAAAGTTATTCAAAACAGCTTGTCAAGAAAGACACGTCCATGCAGTAGAACTAAGAATATTTAATCTTGTAGGTCCCACGTGTTCAGGATACCCCAGCCATGGTTGCCAGTTACACATTGCACCATAACCCGCCCCAGTCACTGGACATACTGCAAGACATTGTGTTCCCACTGGCGATTGGATGATGGTTTATAGCAGTTTGGTTGCTGTTTTGTTTAATACAGTAGCCCCAATGTTCTGACTGCTGTACAACCATAAAGGAAACTCCTATCAGCATCCATTTTAAATTAATTTGTGTTTTGTGATTTGTATCAAAGCATATTATGTGTCGTTTTTAGTGTGGTGATTACCATTAGAATAACTGGCGGGGGTTAATAATTACACTGTGTGGAATAAGGATTTTTCAGCCTCGCCTTTGGGAACGCTCTAGCCATTCCCTCGCTGGTGCCAGCTGCACGGTGCCAATGAGCAGCCCTGAGTAAAGCTCCATTTTTGGGCTTCTAATGTGAGTGTTTTTGAAGGATCTTTCAAGGTGGGGTAGAGGAGGGATTAATTTTGTAGATTTTACTTTTTAAAATATGGCTAAAACCAAAACTGCAATAATTGTCCGCTGCTCTCTAAAATCCTGTTGTCAGCAAAAATAATATAAGAAAAGATCAAGATCCTGGAGCATGAGAACTCCATTTTACTTCTACTACTCACCAAAAAAAAAAAAATGCTTTTAGTAATTGTGAGACATAGCATTTATTTCGCTCAGACCCGGATTCAAATAACCATTCATGAAATACACTGATGCTGCTGTGTTTACAGAAAAACAAATGTATCCCCATTTTGTCCCTGTTAGAGACAACCCGTAGATGGTGTAGATTTACTATGTTCTGGTCCAGGTTTTTGTTATGTATCATAGAAGAAAGGCTGCTTGAAAGTATAATGGCTGGGAAAGAACATCAAAAGAGGCCATGAATTTCTGTTACAACAAATGCTGTATTTTTAATTAAGACAATTTCAGTATTTCAGTGTGCAAAGAAGCACAAGATCCTCATAGCAAAACTTGAGGCCATAAATAGAAATTATATCCTTAACTGGTGTAAGAAAAAGTGTACCAAGTGCTTTCTGTTTCTTATTGTCAATAACAGAACAGGTAAGAAAGAAAAACAGAGCTACTTTCAGAATGTATAAATCCATCTATTAGATAAACAAGGACCTGACCTTTCTCATTAAATGTTTGGAGGTTATAAATGACAGAAAGCTTGAAAGACATTGCTCTAGTACTTGAAGAAATGTACTATATGCACTGAAGCCCAAGTCAATTCACAGAAAACTGATTTAGAGATGTGCAACTATTACATATTGTTTTCAAAGTCACTTACCTGCCTTCTTGCTTTATACTTAAGATAGAGAGGGATTTTTTGGCTTTGTGACTTCTCATCTGGTTTCTCATCAGAAATAATCACTCTGTAAAAGGTTGATAAACCCTTTATAAAAGCGTCTGTACTTGGTCTTATGCTGCTTACTCTTAACATCTGAAATGCAAAGAAAAAAAGTAGTTATTTCAAGATCTGTCTTCATTTGTATTCCCAGACATAGCATTCAAAAATTCAGAGCCCCTTGAGGGAATTCAAACAATTTTGACCTATCCTCACACGTAGCTTTTCTGGATACAATAAAGAAACCTCATAATCAGTTGAATCAGCCCCTTGCATATCAGGTTAAAGTCCCATCTCTTCAGAGCAGCCATTGCTAAGAACCTTAAAAGACAAAAATTATTTTTTTCTGTTTATCATGCGATATTGCTGTGTTTGGAAAACTGCATGGTCTGCATTCTGTCCAGAGAAAAGTGAAAGAAAGAGTAGACTGGAGAGCTGTTTTGCTGCATGTGCATGATAATGTCAAGAATTATGAGCAGTTTCTGGTTTTGTTTTATGTTCCCTGCTATCCCAAATGAGAAAACTGTATGGTAACTAAAGAAGCAGCATTGTTTTCTGTTGTTGCATTGAACCTTGAAACTGTGATAATATCTTTCTTGATCTTGAGTTTAGAAGCCTCGATACCATTTCTGTAGCATTTTGGAAAATAACTTTGACGTATCTTTAGATTTTTACAGTGATTTACAATCATCTTCATTCAGAGAGGAGTATCACTTAAAATAGTTTGCACTTTGCACATGATTAAGAACTTCAGAATCTGTCTGAATTTGTGTTTTCTTCTCTCTTGGGAACTTTATATTTCTGTCTGTCATCATAATCTCTAAGATACTGCTTCTGTTGGCAGGTCTTCATGCAACAACACCAGCATATCTATGAATTCTTTTTTGGTTCAGGGCTTTTGAGTATCATTTCCCAAAAATGTAGCCTTTTACAAATTTCTTATTTCTTTGCTTTATACTGCAAATAAATACCACCCACACGAACAGCTTAAGGTATTTCCTGCCGTCAGTTGCAATGTGTGAAACACGAGATCTCATGCTTTAATGATTATACATTTGAAAGTAGAATCTTGGATTTTGATTTACAATAGATGATTACCAATGTTCTTTTTATCATAGTCGTACAATTTAAGAAATATTTATTGGCCAGTCAAGTATTCCAAACTTTGCAGCTACTATATTCCTACTTAATTTGTTTGGGGTCTATCCTATCTATCGAGTGGAGCTCCATTAATCCATCAGAAACACTGCCTGAAATACTTGAACATTTTCCATTTAGTCTCTGTTTTCCCCTTTCTTTTCTTGACATGACTGAAGTAGATGTATGCCAGCTCCACATCTTAGCAAACTCTTAGGAAAAAATAAAAAAAAAAAAAAGGAAAAAAATAATTCCACTGGAAAACAACTACAGTAAAAGAAACAGCTGTGAGCACAAAGCACATACACCTGCAAATGCACGCTGAGAGAGCTGTGTTTCCTCAGTACCTGATTTAGATATCTTGATTGCACTCACGTGTTCTTGTTCAACCGTATTTGTCTTGTACCCTTATGTTTCGGATATTTTAAATCTACGTAATCAGATCACATTGGAGGCTGTTCTTTTAAAGGGAGTAGCTACTGTAGGCAAGTTCTGTATAAATGGTGGTGATTTGCTGTGCGCTGGTTCTTGCTATGGTACCTACGCTCTGAAGAAATGCGTTAATTGCAACATGAGTCATACTGAAATTCAGAGCGTTTAGACCTTGATGTTGCTGAAGCAAATAAAGTAAAAGCAAGGTTATGTTACTATACCCTTCAACCCTATGTTACCCTGTAGTAAATGTGGGTTGTTTTCTAGCTGTGTTTTAAAGAGCAGATATCTGTTTACATAATGTTAAGATTTAGTTAGAGTTTGAGAAAGGAAAATTACATCTCTGTTTTACAATGTGACTAATCTATGTGTAAAGGATTAGGTAAAACCATCCAAACCAGTCCATGATTTACACCTTCCTTCTACCCAATTCTTTGCAATATCAGGAATGTAAACCAGTATAGCTAATTTTCAGTGGAGTGCATCAAGGTGTACCTCATCTATAGCAAATATTACCCTAGCATCCTTGGGAAGTAAGACCATCTTGTTATGGATCTTATTCTTTTACTAGCCAATTTGTATGCTGGTGAGCTCCCTTCCGTATGTTAACTCAGAACTGGAGGTGATAACAACATCCAATATAGCCAGTATGCAGCTACAACTTCAGCCTGAAACCAAATTTCAGTGACTCACTATTTCTACATCCCACCCAAAGAAGCATTGTTATTTCCATGCCTTCACACACAAAATTTCCTTTGATGTCATTTTGCTTTCCCTGTGTCAGAGTGCAGTTACAGCTGGGTTTCATTTCTAATTTCATTTGTTGTCTGTGCAGTTCGCCTTGCTGCTGTAGCAGTATTCAGCTGCATGAGTCTGCAAAAGCTTAGCTCCTGAGCTCTAGAGATGGGAGGAAAAGGGACACTGGGAGGCACAGGACAGCAAAGAGCACATGCGCCATTTTGCATAAGAAAATCCTGGTACTTCTCTCTGAGAAAACTGTGTCCTTTAGAAAAGTGAATTTGATGCAAGAACCAAAACCCATTTGTGACATTTACCTTGTCTGCCTAGAAATAATTGAAGTCTCTCAATCCTGCTCTGTTGCCTGCCCTTGCAGTTTAATCTGCCTTAGCATTTCACAGGCTCTTTTGCACCTGGTCAAGTTGTCACTATTATAGGTCTAATACTAATCTTCTTTCTCTTTAAGCTTGGAATTTGAATCCTTGACGCAGGTAACTTATTTACTTTACTTGGTCCTAAGCTTTCTTTAGCACAGAGCGCTTCTCTTGCAGAGTGATTTGCAGTGTTATTGCTATATAATATTTGTTCATAATAGAGTTTTCAACTCATTATTTTCCTTCTTCCAAATTTCTGACGTGCCTGTTATGTTAATACCCTCATTTAAAACCAGATATTCCAAATCACATCTCACTTTTTTAGATTTCTTGCATTGGTGTAGAAACACACACACAAACAACATTAACTTAGCTAAGCCCTACCTGTATAAAACAAATAATGACAATTTATTGTAAGAGGGATTTTTTTTTTTTAGCCTAAAGTTTAAACCTCTGTGCCTTTAGAAGTTACCAAAGTCTTTGCAGCAGAAGAATTTAGTAATTTTTTGGTTTGCTCTTTGTTTCATCACGGTTAAGATTTCATGAAGACAGGGGTTTAGAGAGTTACGTGCCCCAGCAGATGATAATCTGTCCTCATCTGCTGAACAGCTGGTTGCAATATGACTGTTAGTATCTACTGTGACCTTCAGCACTGCCACTCCACTTCAACATTGTTTTAACTGATCTACCATAATAGAAAAGCAAAATAAAGTGAGAATGACATTGAACTGCACCAAGAAAGCAAGGAAAAAGTAAACACAGTCAATGGTGTCGTGGTTTTGACCTGCTCTAAGCGCAGTGTTGCTACAGCTCTCTTCCATGGGCAGTTACAGCTCTCAGTCGGTCAGAAACACTGCACGTTCGCTTCGTATTTCTCTTTGATTTGTCATAAATAAACAAAAGCCTGGCAGAGGAAGATTTTGTTACAATAGAAATAGTGAAACAGAGAGTCATGATAAGAGTCATACATACAGTGTTTTAAATAGAGGCAGAAAAGAAGAAAAATCCCTACCCAGTAGCAGAGAAGCCTTTCTTCATTATTTTGTAGGTTATTCTGATCCTATTGGCTATTTCTACAACTACTGAAAAATATTTCTCATCTGACAAGCACAGAAAATATTTTCTAATTGATTACACTGGTTTTAAAGTAAAGGAAAATATTTTTTATTTTGATGTGGCAATAAAATATTGAAACAATTCTAGGATCAAGAATCGCGCTAACCTACCTTGAATATACATCAGTGTAACAAGAAGAGGGCAATTAAACATGCACAAGAACACATTCTTTAAGTTAAAAAGGTTTTATTCTAACTGTATTTAGCTTGCTTCTAACATTTAAATTATAATCCAGATGGTTAATTTCCATAGCTTGTTTACTGACTTTTACTTTAAATGCCAGAGTTACACCATTAGGGTGCATTTTTCCAATGGAAAGATTCAATTTCAGACATCAGTTAGAAAAATATTTTTTCCAAAACTGCATTACTGAACCCTTTGTTTTTAAAATCTGTTGCTCATAGACTGTATTTTTAAAGTAAGTTGTTATATTAAAAAAGCATATTTTCCTTTTGACTTAGTTGTGAATTTTGGGCACAGGTCCTCAGGAATTAGACCTTCAAATATATACAGGCCTTTGCTCTGTCAGTAAGACTATATGTGGGTGCAGAGCTGTCCCTAATAAGTTCATTTATGGACTCTTTCCTGCTACATACTATTAGGCTGAAGTCAATCTTTAGTCAAAAGAACTATAGATATTTCCATTTTGTGTAATAATTCTAGTCAATATTAGAAACTGACTTAAATAATCAAAATTGCACCTGACAATTGTGCACCATTTTGAAGAATGGGGGAAAAAAAAAAGAAAAAAAAGTGGTTCTGTGCACGGTAACAGAGCAGGAATCATCATCAGCATTTCCCCCTGACAGTAGTCATCTTTTCTGATATTCAGAACTTCAGAAGGGACTTAAGAGTTTCTGTATTGGATGTGGGTCTCCATTCAAATACCAGAGGAAATTGATGCAGTGTTCTCGAACATGTATTGCATAGGTTTATTACATTGTCATTTCCTTGTGCTTTGTGGCTAAGAACGGTTTTTACATCTGTTCTCTCTATTGTCATTACCATATATTAAATTTCTCTCTTTGTCTCAGCTAGTATTAATGGAAAGTCATGCTTTGGTTGAAATATTCTGAATGATTTGCTGCCACTTACATATATTAACACTGCAATAGTCATCTTCGAGATCTTTAGCTTTTGTCTTCGAAATCACAATGCTGAAATTCAGACTGCTTCAGTCTGATTATCTGAGCAGTTTGCATTTCACAGCTTGTTCTGCACGGTACCCACTTTGCATATAAAGATCTGGGTTTCTATGCTGCAAAACAAGATAATACATGAGTTCTACATAATGCTATCACTTGAGCTCTTCTTCTTCCCAACTTGTTTGATGCTCCATATCCTGAAGGGTAAATTTGTGATTAACTATGGACATATAGAGGTATATACACACCTATAAGCGTTATACACGCAGAGATGCAAGCTTCATCTCAAGCTCCTCCAAAAATATTGAATTATTCAAGAGAACACTCCTTCAGTTTTAATGAGGTCATCTGCTATATCATGTTTCATTACTGTATTCCTATAAGTGGAATAAGGTGCTCCTTCATTTTTCTTTTTATTATTATTTTTATCATTAGCATTCTTATTTCTTTGGGCACTGTGGCATATATTTAGTAAAACAATAATGATGCCTTTCTGTCCATGTTCTTTTATCATGCTTATCTCTGTCAAATTTAAAAACCTTCAGTAGCACATTAATAATTGTTTCTGTCGTGTTTACTCCATCATCTTTACTCCAGGAATGCAGGTGCTCGCAGTGGAATGTAGTCTTTTGGTGTGCATGTAGCTTGTGCATAAGAGCATGGGACAAAGCATCACCCAACTTCTCCTTCCACTTACAGTAGGTGTTGATGAGGGTTATCCAATGTGGTGATCCCTGGTTCTCAAGTGCACTGTCTGTTTAGGATGCCTTTGAGAAAGCTCTGCCTAAAACACAAGCGAATTTTATTTGTACTGTAGGAAGTCCTGCTCTGCAACAGGAAAATAACTGCCAGCAGGCTCAAGCTTGCAGGTTGCTTTTTTATTCCTTTAATTTAAGAGCTTGGGGGAAGAAGTAGATTCTAAAATTATTTTAAAAAACACAAAGAAAAAACCCCACAAGGTACAGGGCAGACTTGCTGTGTTTGCAGCATTCTGCGTTACTCAAGAGAATGCAGTGTCATGCTGCATGCTGTACTGTTTGGGGTTTCCCAATTGCAGAAAGCTCTGGACAGATTTTATTGCTGCTGTTTGACACAGAAGTGAGAAAGATTGAATGGCTGAGGTCATGTCTTTGTCTGCCAGAAAAAGAATGTTCTGGCCAAGATGAGATAGCAAAATTATCATTCCTATTCATAATGCAATGTGAAGTGCTGGCGTTATCCTGTGATGGGGGTATCCAAGTTAAGGACACAGCCTGCAGCTAGGGGACCGTTTCTCAACAGTATAAGTCACTAAATCCTTCCAGGACTGAGTGACCTCTAAGCAGTTCCATTTAGGGACTCGTATCCTTGCCAGTTTTGCATGCTTAAGTTATCCTTAAGTCTCATCACCATTAGCACCGTAGGATACTGAGCAGGCTGGGTTAACTCAGAGCAGTGCAGAATTCCTGATCCAGCTGTGATGGTGCAGGATGAGATTTAAATATCCTGACACATGTATTCTGGATGCAGTGAAAGGTTTGCAATTTTGAGAAAAGAAGCTGCCTAAAAAGCTATAAGAATACAGATTTGAGGAAAAGTTTTCAAAAACTTCAAATTAAGTAATTTGTCTATCTATCAGTATGTGTCATTAAAACCACACCTGAATGTGGTGCCTGAGTAACATTTTAAACATTACTTTTAAGTTCCGTGCATAATTAAAGGACCTTAGAAAATGTAGCCAATAGTACTCAAGGGAAGCTAACATTTCTACAATGGAGTGAAGATTCTATTCTTACAGGCACAATCTTCTATTTTGATTCTATCACATTTTTCGACTTGTTCTATAAAAATGTTCTCTTTTGTATATATAGTACTCACATTATGATATCTGCAACCTACTGACAGTTGCCTAATCTAAACTTCTTCATTTGCATTTGCAGCATATGACAAGTGATCTATCTTAATAATTATCTCTTCAGTATGCCTTATGGTGAATAATCACCTGGTTTCAATTTACCCTGTAAAATAGAGAAAAAAGTTTTACATATAACTTATCTCCGAATCAGCTCAGAAAATGACCCTTCAAGTGTACCTGTCTCACACAGAGGGGACGTACAACTGTGGTGAACGTGAAAATATAAGTGCACGTATGCACTTGTGTAAGTAATTTAGGATACTGGGCTCTCTACCTCATAAGCAAGTTCATATGTAGCAGATTAATTGAGAAATAATTGGAGGTTGTATTTTAGACACAGGCAATTGAACGTGGAGCAGGCAAACCCAAAAAGCCTGCAAAGGTACTAGGTTTTTATTCACTTATCCCACCAATTCTTGTCCGAAATAAATTCCATTCTACTGAGCTCTACATTTTTCTATGTTTTCCTATTGAAATTCAGCTCTTCTTGTATTTTGACCTTTTCAAGAAAGCCTGCTTCATTGTGAATTGTGGGTGCATTACCAACATAAACACATTCAGTACTTGTTATTCAATGAGTTTGGATTTAGAAAGTCATTGTCAATAGGTTAATCCTTCTGTACAGACAGTCTCTTCGGCTAAGAGGCATCTTAAACAAATAAAGGTTTTACCAAAATGCTAATTTCTCAGTCTTTCTGTCAATTGTCAAAGAAGAAATCTCAGCGGAGGTCTTAAAATTGGTTATTTCTAGTTTACATTCACTTCGTGTCAGCACAGTTTCAAAAAGAACTTCTGTATACAGAACTCTAGTCAGAGATCATTTGTTACTCTGCTCAAGAAATCATTAAAACCTAGGATTTTCTTACAATGTTTTATGAGGATGAAGAAAGGGATAAGTTTATCTGGTTTCAACAAATATTTATAAATACCATGAATAGCAAGGATACCGTATTCAGATTGTCTAGGCACGTAAAAAGAAAAGAATGGACCCCCAGTCTGATTAAACGTCAAGTGGCTCTTGAACTGCGTATCACATTATTCACCAAGTTGATATATTTTAGCCTACTAGTTATAATCTGGAGGTAGAAATTAGGGATTCTGAGAGAGAATTGCGATAAAACAGATACTTGTAACAATTACGTGGGGAGAAGTTCAGCAATAAATAAGGTGAGGCTGCATGTACAACTTTTATTTCACCCGTTATAAATTCTTTCATTGCTTCACAGTCCTCCAGCAGGTCCTACATTTCTGTTGATTTCTAATTCAGAAATGACAGACCGCAGGACTGCAGAGGAAAATGTCCATCCAGCCAAGCAGGCATTAAGAGAGCCCTCCTGAAATATAAGATCCCAGAAATTGCTTTAAATTCCTAGGATCAACAATACATTGAAACATAACCTGAGGTCATGAGGCAGAGCCACAGGAGACCAAATTCCAGTGAAGAAACTTTTCACTGGACCTCTTTATATATGTGCACTTCTCCATGAGCTACATCTAGATGATGCCTCCTACATGCCCCCAAATTTCAGTTTTTGTTCAATTTCAGGGTGAAGCCCTGAAATTTCCCTCCCGCCGTACATATATTTTCCCCCCTTTTCAGTGAGGACATACATCGTGTCCAGAAAATGAATGAGTCAGTAGGAATCTTTTAGAGTTTCTTATATGAAAACAGGATTTTTCACATTGAGTTCTTATCTAATCCATAGCTTTTGCATTAAACATCCTATTTTAAATGCAGTGTGAAATAAGGTATTTCAACAAAGAGAGCTTTCTTCTTAAAAATTACAGTACTTCAATACTTATAAGTTGTTTCTAAATTAATAATGTGTTAATCATACAATATATATGTATCGTGAAGTTTGTGACTAATGGTGGTTCATTAAGAATATAGTAAATATTAGAATTATACATATTATCTGGTCAACAAA
>NW_010130515.1:41240-91769 GCF_000699245.1 Pterocles gutturalis | reverse complement strand
AGCGGTTCCTCAACTGCTTCAGCAAGCTCCCAGATGTTGAAGGCAAACTGGAATAAAGTCAAGTGACATTTGCTGTGGATATGACCTATTGCTTTCTGTTGTATCAGTCTTCATGATTTATGTTTTTCTGGAGCTGCTCTTCCCAGATTGACATTCACATATAATTTTTTTAGTATACTTCATACTTGCACGCACATTTAATTTTTTTTATTATTGTTGTGACTTCATAGAGTATGACTGGCTGAATGCTAAATAATTGACTAATTTGGGGGATAATTATATGGTTTCAGCTGGAACCAGAATGTGCCTGTTCAAAAGTCAAACTGTGTACCTGTAAGTGCTTTGCAGAATTTGGACCCAATTAACATGAGAAAGGTCAAGAAGGTGCTAACAGCTCTGGGAGTAAAAATACGCTTCATTTTGCTTCTAAAAATATTTTTATATACCAGTAGATGGAATATAAAGATGATATCTGGGCAGATTTTGTTTTCCCATGGAACTTTTTGCAGCATGGATTGACAGCTGGTTGTTCCATTGTGTCAGGGAATAAAATTTAATAAAAAAAACCCCTACTTTTGGAAACCGGTCTCTAGGCAGTTTAAATAACTGTGCAAAGTAAGATTCTTTTGTGAAGTCTTGAAAAGCACTTAGCTTCTATCAGAATACATTACAGTCAGTAATTTTATTAGTTCCACAACCAGTGGGCCTCCTGCTCCACTATTTGTTATGAACTTATTTAACAGGTTTGTCTGGAGATTAATTGTTGCAAATACATTAGTACCTTTCTTCAGTAAAGCTGAGGGCTGTACTGGTTATATTCTTCCTGATCTATCTTCCTGTCAAACTGTGTATTTGATAATTTTCATATTCTTATGGATTTCTACACCATGCAGGAAATGGCTACACAAGAAAATAGGTGGTCAGTCCCAAAGCTTGGTCTACTGAATGCTGGTCTAACTTTTAGTTTACTTTCCTTGATAATAGAGCAGGTGAGGGAACCATAAACTGTTTTTTTGTTTTGTTTTTTTTTTTTGTCCCTGAAACTGCTTTCCTCAGGCAGGCATTTGTTCACAGCTTATATAGCAGCAGGCTATGTTCAAAATGTTCTTCTAGTAAGAACATCAATAGCAGTAGATACATCAATAGCATTAGGTCAGTAGTAAGTTCGAATAACTTGAGCATAGTAATAGGCACAGCAATAGTCTGAGGTATGGGAGTACCGCCTGAAGGAAATAATATGGCCCCTCAAACTACCAGCTGCATCTAGAAAAAAATAATAACAACACTTTTCAGATCAGGCACTGTCTGTTCTCAGAGACTTAGTACAGTCATAAGTACACTGTGATAAAAAATTATATTATGTAAAATATCTGCAGAGTTTGGCAAATATATGTATAAAATATTGCCAGGTTTTAAAAAATGCAGAAAAGGGGATGGTTCAATTAAACATTAACTCTAGTTTGCATGAGTGAAAATCAGTGATTAACTGAAGACAAATGAAAATGACTGACAGGCTGAATTTTAATAACAATAAAATAATATTTCCAGGGATATACCTTCACTTTTTGCAAAACCTCTTTCCATGCTTTTCTTGAACACCGTGATGTGTCTTAACTCAGAAACCTTTTGTTATATATTTTCTCTCTACTGTCCAGCTCAGGAGGGGAGGGATAGAGCGGCTTGATGGGTACCTGGCATCCAGCTGAGGTCAGCCCACCACATTGGTATAGATTTAATATGAGATGATAAATATCTGAGTGTTTTGTTGCAGCTTTAGGCTTATAAACAAATGTATTACTCAGTGTGCATACTAAACATCAGAAACTACCGTGGTAATCCAGCTGTGATCTGTACCTCGCCTCAGCCCATTCAGAGACTACTCTTCCATTGCAACAAAATCTGGAAAAGTGCATTATCATGTGAAGCTCTCTCCTCACACATGAATCAGATTTAGCCAACTAAAACAGTTATGAATTGATAGTGAACTAACCAAATATATCAAATAGTAAGTACTTTAGGTTCTTGGTATGTTCAAGGTTGCTCTTGCTACATCTTCACAGCTCTTGTTCTCTAATCGAAGTTGCATATGTCTACCCATGCTGTTGTCGAGTCTCTTGAAAGTCTTGGAATCACACCAAGAACTTAAAATAATCTCAAGCTAAAAAATGAAAAAAATATTCTTTAAAATTAAGCTTTCCGAATTCACTTCTGTTGTGTAGCTTTTGATCTTCCTCAGGTAGAGACCATATGTCATAGGCAAGATATATTTAAAGCTGGAATATTTTGATGGGTATTTCTGTTGACCTATGGAAGGATAGATTTAGAAATGCTTAAAAAATACAAGGGATCAAGATTAGAAATATTTTCAGTTCTACCTTTCAAAATTATATGGGGATGCAAAAAGATCTTTTAACTTCAAATTGAAGATAATTAGGATGCCAGGAACAGTACAAAATGTAAACCTGGACCCAGGTTACTTTTTATTTTCAGTCAATTATTTAAAGGGTATTTAAAGGTTTTGTCTGTCCAGTTTTAGGCCCAATCATTTCTACAGGGCACAGAAACTATTTCCCATCTGTGATTTGTCCTCTCTGCTCATTGAGAAAAAGGAATGCTTTCTGTCCTGTCAGGACAGTTGTATTAATAGATTCCAATGTACTTTGTGGCAATATTTAATGCAATATATTGTTTGTTGTGTTTTGAAGAACAGCATAGAAATAACTTGTGCAGAGGAAGGCAGCTGAGCTAAACAGGGATCCCTACAGAAAATTCCAGACTAGAACAAAGCCTTTTTGTCATATTCCTTGACAGATGCATTCCTCCATACAACTGTTCAATAGTTTTTTGAGCAACTGAATATGTCTGCCATGAATCACCTGACAGCAGTACAAGGACACTCAGTTTGTATCTTCGCTAAGATATAAACCTCTTCCCAACACATAATCATATACTGTTTTAAAAATTGCAATTATATAAATAAAAATAAATACTGGTCAATTTTACAATTAGGTCTTTCATTAAAGACACAGTATGACAACATAATCAGCTCTTCAGTTAATGGTTTGAAAAGTCATCGTAGCCTAATTAATATGCTACAGTAATATCAACCACACTGCTTGCTTTCTTTTTCTTTCACCTTCTTGTCCAATCTTTTTTCAGTTAGTGATCTCAAAATACTGTCATATGCAGATTCCTGCATATGATAGTATTTTGCATATGCCATATCATGCATATGCCATAAATCATACGCCAGCTTTGTCAGAATTATTTAATTCTTGGTATCAGTGAATTTCAGTAAAGTTCTGAAGGTAGTTTGGGAACACTTGTATCAGTAAAGCCAAACATCTGCACTATTGTGTCTGAATGTTTCATGTTGGAATGTGCTTGTATTCACCCTGTTCTGGCAAATATGAATCTACAGTTTAGCCTTTACTCTGCCAAGTCCTGAGAAAGCAGAATAGGCTGAAATGGGTGGTGCTTCAGTCATGTGGCTAAGGTCCAGCTAGGAAAGTGTAATAAAAGACAGTTGAAAAGAGTTTTAATGATTATCTAAGTCCAGGTGGGAAACTTGATACATCCTTCCATTTTTAGCAATGAATTTAAGTATTTAATGACCCCTTCAGGGAGAAACATGTTTGAAACAAAAAAAATAGACTGTCTCCTTAAATACCTTAGCAGACGGATATGTGCTTCTGAGATGTCAGTTTAAAAGAGGACAGAAAAGGGGTCTCCTGTTCATTCTGAAGGCTGTGCTGTATAACCACTTCTCCCATACTTTTTGAGAAGACTGTAATGATTGCAGTCACTAGCAACACACCGTTGAATGCATGCTCTAGTTTTGATGAAATTGATAGTGCATGATCTGAATGAGAAAAGTTGCATTTAATTCAGGTGCACTTGAAAAGATAAATTATTTAACCCCTTAGAGTTCCTAGCAGAGAGATGCTCATAACTTGCTAAATGATCCTTCAAAGTGGTAAAAATATTTGGTTTTTTCCCCCCATCATCTTTGGTTCTTCAGTGTAAGAGATCTTTTAACTATAAATGAATAAACTGTGTTTTATGAAAGTCAATATTTTAGAAAGTGGAATGGTAAAGAGCAGCATCATAAAGAATTTTGTTACTGAATTATGAGAGCAGTGCGGTATTCAGTTGGCAAGGGGCTAATGCTGTTGAGATTAAATCAATCTCCATTATAGTCGCAAGGAAAAATGATATAACAGTAATAAATCTGAATGTCCATGAGAGATATTTACTATGAGAATGTTTACTAAATAGAGGTGGAAGTAAACCCAAAAAAGCAGAGAGTAGCTCTAGTGAAAGCTGTTTTATACAAGTAATTACTGGTCATTACTGTGGCATATATTTTATAGTGTATTTCCTTGGAGAAAATGAGAAGGCAAAAGATTTTGAAAGCTTGGTTTTCTGCAGAAGCGCTGCTGAATATTCTGACAAAGGATCCATGGTTATTTGGTCAATTGGGAGAGTTTTTGAAGAGATATTTAGTGAGTTGCAGCTCTCTGGGCTTTCTAGGAGCTAATCACTTTGAGAGGGCAAGACAGGGCATAGTGAAAGGACTAGATTGTCCATCAGCATTTTCAGAAGTGCTAAGAGGCCTCTAGAGAGATGACATTTGGCTTCTTAAAATGCAATTCATGTGTTATCACCAATCCAGTGACATACAGGCCCCTAGAAAGATTAACAAGGTTCGCCAGATATGCTGCAAGGTAAAAAAATACATTGTCAGAAGTTAACCAGGCTCAGAAGGATGTCAAGTACAGACGTGCTCTTGAAGGATCTTTCTTAAAATCAGTCACAGTTAATTTGATGTTCTTAAGCTTGCTTCTGATATCTGTGCTGAGAGGCATGTCAGTATTTCACCCTGCAGCATCTTCAAGGTGATTTGGACTGTTAAAAAGATGCAGCATAAGAAAGGTGCTTAATTATAGGGAAGTGCAAGAACAAAGTGTGATATAAAGTAATAGAGTTAATAAAAGGCTGGTGACTAACACAATAATAATAACGATGTGAGTTTGTGATCCATATCCAGTAGACTTCAGTTATGGTAGATAAAGATCCTATATTAGTTTTCTAATTAGTTGTTTGGAAACAAAATATTTTCATTCCATTTTCCTACTCCTTTTGCTTGATTGCTACACTGTCATTTCCATTCCATGTTTCCACTTTTCTGCTCTATTTCGTCTTTGCAATAATTGCTTCTGCTTCTTTTCCTGTTGCTTCCTTTCTGTAATTTCACATTGCAGCTGGTCTTCAGCTACCATCACACACAGTGTATCTTACATAACAAATGTCACCAATCCCTTGCGTTGTCAGTCATTAGGCAGTGTTTTTAACTGGATAGCAGCTTCCCAAATTATTCTCACACCATCTGCTTGTTGAATATTTTTCATAGTTCATGTTTTTGGTTTTGTTCAGATATTCTTTAAACTGAGACATTCTGCAAAAGTAAGATTACTCTTTTGCTGCGATATCGTCAGTGAGTTCATTTTTTTATCTACCATTTAGTTTAGTTTCTTAAGTAGTCCACAGCACTGACACACTGTAATTCTTAGGCTGGAAAATACTGTATCTGCTGAATCCTTTCAGAAGACAAAATTCACTTGTTTTTCATAGAAGAGACAAACACTATTTTCAGGCCCAAAAATGTACCGTCTGCTTTTCTCTGCTGTTTATCTCATCTGTGGATTTTAACCCAACTGTTACCCTACCTGCAGGTGACGTGAAAATATCAGTAGATACCTTACTCTATTTCTTGTACTGTTAATGGTATTCCTGAGATGAAAAAGTGACCTCCTAGATTTTCTGTCCTTTTAAAGGAATTTCATCTGTGTAATGAACTCACCTACATCATGCCTTCACCACATTTGCTCAGTGCCCACAGGAGTTTTGTGAGGAGGAACCCCAGGGTGACCCATAGCGCTGGTACTGATGGTCTGTTTGCCACACAACACATCCAGGCGTGTTCAGAAAGGAGCCTGGAGCTGACACAAAGCTCCTGCAACCCCCATGCGTTCTTTTCAATAACGGCCTCCAGTGGTATTGGAGCGGTGTTGCGACGTTGTCGATTGTCCTTCAGTAAATAGAGATCCTGATTTTGCCAAGTTGAAGAATAATAGCTTGTCGCTTGATAGCAGAATTTTGTATTATTTTCAGTTATTTCTGTCTTTGTAATTTGTGCTCACTAGCAGTTCAGATAAGATAAATACTTGCAGGTGCTGTAAAAAACAAGTCCTCTGTCAGCTATGAAAATTGTGGCATAGTAAGATATGTGTGTACAAGCCTACAAGCCTGACTGGGCTTTAGTGGTTTGTGAATTGTTCAGTTCTCTGTATAATGCTATGCCAGAAGTAATTTTTCACTCTCACCTCAGCTTCTCCGTTCTCTCCTGTACACAGCTATCTCTGTGGATTGGTTTCCACGTCGGTGTAACTGGTTATCAGCGCTCACACATGGAAATACTTAGTGGTCTGTAGATTGGGTGGAATTACCAGAAATTAAAGAAGTTCTGCCTGGTGGAGTAGTTACTTTATGATCTAATACTTTCTCCCAACAGAGGGATATGACTCTTCAAGTTCCCTGTACGAGCTCCCACACTCAGGATTCACTTTGCACAGATGCTTCCTTGTAACAGATCATAAACTTTCCAAATTTCTCTGAACTCACTTGTTAGTGAACACACAAACACAGAAAGCTTGATCTGCAACATCAGAGACAGTTCACAAAGATGTTTACACCATTCTGAATTTTCATCACTGAGGGCATCTTCGTTTTCTCCATTTTATCCTTAGGAAATAAATGTCTATAAATGTTTTCAGCCATCAGAATACTTTTCCTGTCTACAAACAAAAAGAACACCAACATTTTTAGGGATTATAACTCGGCTTCCTCAAATTTTTCTGTGTGGTTCATAGCTCCCCATCTGATGGTGAAAATTAATCCATTTTTCTTCATCTTAGGGAGATGATTTCATTAAGAATTTGCAAAACTGAGTCTTCTGATTTCATTTTATAAAAAATACTTCTTCATAGGCACCAGATTTTTGGCCCTTCCCTGTCATGCAACAAAAAGCCTTTCAGGAGCATGAGGCTGTGAATTCATACCCCAGTCCCCTCGCCTGTGCAATGGGATGGACGTGGGGCAGAGAAAGGGCTGCAGCTCACCTCCTGTCACCATGGCTAGGATCAGCTACACAACCTCTCACACCATGGTTTTGCAGAAAGCTGACAACTCCAAACTGAATACACAGAAGTTTTATAAGTAAGCTCACTTTCCCAGGGACTTTAATTTCTTACAGTAACAAACATTGTTGGTCTGATTGCATAAACCTTTCGTGAACCCTGGGTCCAAGTTGCTTTGTTCATCTTTTAAATATGTGATATAGTGGTGGAGGGCCATGAGGGAGTTCCTTAGCTAGATGTGCAGTCAGAGGTCATTGAACGGGTTAATTGCCTGCACTTATCTTTTAAAGCAAAGATATAGTGTTTAGACAAAACCTTTTTATACCATTTAATTCTTCACAAAGGTGTTAGAGCTTTTAGTTTCCAAAGGTACTAGGGCCATGAAACTTTATGGCCTAACAAAATTAAAGTGTCATGTCTAGTAATTGTCTGTTTATTTTTACCTCTGAGAACTGTAAATATGCAAAATCTGTGTAAACTATAAAATATTATAAGACCAAACACTTTTATTTTTTTTCCTCCTAGAGATATTCCAAACTCTACAAACTCATTCTTTGTGTCAAAAGAGAAATATGGTTGGTAATCAATTGCCATTGCACTTACTGTTCCTGATACGTTGTCCAATTTGATTTAAGATTGTAGATTGCTGTTATTCCATTCTTCTTTTCTTGAAAGGTATATTCCTGACCTAAATCCAGTTCAGTTATGAGCTAATTCTTATAGTAGGCATCCCTTTTTATTCTTGAAAAGTGATCTGAAGCAAAAGTGATTAAATGCTCCTCCCTTGTAAAAAGCAGTGGATGTAGAACTGAGCTTGAGTTTTGAAAGACAGAAATGAGTTGAAGTGTTGACCAGTCATTATTCTCTTCATGTTATTCTCTCCTGCTAATATTCTTAAGGAACTAAACTGTGGGATAATGTACTTTATTATGTTTTCTAATGTCAATTACGAGTTAGCTTGCAGGGTAGTTTTCCCATAAGTCGCTCGATATTGGTATGCTAATTAATCTGCAAAGTCAAGGGTTAAATACTAGTGTACTTCAAATGGAATTTGATAAATCAGCTAACTAAATGGGCTGTGTGCTGGAAAGAGCAAACTTTAAAAACTGATATATCCTTCACTTTTTAATCATAGAGCATTAGAAAACTACGTATTTTAAGAAAGTTATTGGATATAGAACGATGAACCCTCAAAGAACTGAATTACTTATAATTGCATCCTGAATTGTCTTCAAATAATAACTTTTATAAAGATAATGGAAGTTCACAGTTTATCCTCCAATTTTTATCTGGTAAGCGGTACCAGAAGCATCATGTCTAGATGAGTTTTGGTCTTCGAAGTGCCAGTAATCGGTGATGCTGTTCATACCAGCTGTGTATGAGTTACAATATCCTGAAGGTTTTCAATTTATTTTAACTTTTAATACATTCTAGAAGCACTTTCCATTTTTTCAGACTTTCGGCATAACCAGTTTTCTTTGAATTATTATAGAACAAACAGCTAGTGGCAGGTAAATTATTCAGAAGAAATTAAGCGGTACCAGAGAATTTTGAAAGACCTTTTGGCTTTCTTTGTTGTAAATTTGCAAAAGTAATGCAACTGTGGGATTGGAAATGAAACTTGAATACTAATACATTATTTACTCTCCCACTGCTTGATGAAACGTTTTCTTTGTATCTCTTCCTAAGATTTTCTCACAGCCACTAAGTTCATTCAAAAAAAGTTGATTCTTATAATTTGTAGATAAAAATAAAAAGAGAAAAAGGAGATAAAATATTTAAAAGAATGGAAAGAAGTAAAGTGGAAAGCTTGGGAATTTTATTTTTTGTTGAGTATAGTTTTTCTTTCATTCTGTCAGTGCATTATAGTGCAAACCATCATCTTTATTTCTCTGCCTAGAAAGGATATTTCTAATTATTACTTACTATTGCTTAAGCACACAGTTTGCCTTGTGCTGTACATCCGGAGGATACAGCTCCTAACAGTGCTCAATTTACCAAAAGAGAGATACTGTGTGTCTGTGTGTGGACATCTGCATACACACTGGTGCACATACACATACCTCCCCAAGCATATTTTTGGCTTTTTCCTTCAGAGGTCTAGCTACAAAGGTACAGCCCAAGACCCTAAGATAGACCCTAAAAGAGACAGCCAAGGACCATGATACATGCCTTAGGGCTTTGAGTCATCTCCTTATTGTTACCTGTTCCTAGTATTTCACTGTTTCGTTGCTACAACTGCTTAATTAACTACTGTGGCTGGAATACTTGGCTTGTCTGCTTTATTAATAAATGGTGATAATGTGTAGTGTTGAATATATTCTTTTTTTTTTAATTATTAAATGGGGCAGAACATAATTCAGAAAGACTCAGAAGACTGAATGAAATCTTGAAGACTACTCTATTTTCTGGCTCTTCCTTTCCCTGCGCCTCCCCCCAATTAAAAATAAAACAAGTAGTTCAGAAGTTGTAAAATCTTTTGCTTGGATCAAATCCACATTTTTCAGCAGCATCAGTCCCCTTCCCGTTATTTCACCCCTGTTCTTGCTACAGCACTAACCTTTGCAAAGTTGGTTGATTAACTTCTGACCCTTGTGATTCTCCCCGCAGTCTCCCCCAGCAATCTTGGACTTGATACAGGTCAGACTTTGCTCTATACCAAAATAGTACTTTGGGATAGTCTCTTTGGGCTGGAGAAGTCATGATGAAGGCTGGAAACTAAGAGTGGAGTACAGCCTTGCAGCCTCTCGCATTGGGTATCTCTGCCTGTGTGTGGTTTCTGAAGGTGATGAGGTCTCCACGTTTGGTTGTCCAGTCTGTTGCCACTCGTGACCTGAGCAGTTTTTGTTGGGTTGATGCTGCTGTAAAACACCAATTACATCTTTTATGCTAAAGCAAAGAAAGAGTTTTCTTGCCTCCTGTTCCAGTGCCCTTTCAGTGAGATCACACTGCCTCCTAGGAGCTGAGAGAGAGATGAAACGGGTATCAAAAGATTTTAGTTGCAGGCATGGTGAATGGAATTGAAAGTTATGAATGTGTAAGTGAGGAGAATATGGCTTTTACGAAATATAAAAATGGTTTGGGTTGATAAGATACTTTTTCAAGGCTCTAGTGTTAACACTTTGTTATAGTTAGCTCTTAGTCCTCTGCTGAAAAAACAAGGGGAACTGCCATATGCAATTAGTCTACAGCGTGCCTTACTACAAATGTGACGAGAGGATTTTTTACTACGCATCTTTCTTGCTTGTTCCTAAGGCAAATGGATCTCGCAGCTTTTGAGTTAAAATGCAAGGGCTCTAAGTAAATAGCTCCTTATCCCATCGCCAGTCCAGGAAGAACAGTATCTCTCCTTGTAGCAGTGAGCAGTTTGAAGAAAAAAATTCCTAACCCACAGAATGATATAGAATGTGTCGTTTTCCTGAATGCTCTTTTTCAGGGTGATCAAGAGGCTTTCATTTAGTGAATACATTTGCTCACTCAGTTTTGGAGAGTCGCCCTTCATTTATTCTTTCCCTTTGGAAGTACTTTCGAGTGCAAATTACTGCTATCAGAAGCCTTGAACTGAGAGGCTATTATTCTCCATGCTCAGATTAAATTAATTTTGAACAGTTTAATGCAGCATGTCCGAGCTGCAAGTCCAAGTGGTGTCAAATCTATTTCTCTGCTTTTTTAAGCTGCACCTTCAAGGGCAGTATGATTCATGGTGAATGTGTTCTTCTAATGTCTTTTGCTAAGTGTTATTATTTTCTTTCATTTGCAAGTCATGAGGCTAAAATGTTAACCATTGTTCTCCTAAAATTATATAAAGAATGCACAATTCTATACCTGCCTTATTTTCTGAAAGAAGCTTATTATATTTGCTTGCTATACATGAAATAGAGGTGAAATATTCATGATGAAAGAAATAAGTTGGTTTTTTTTAAAAAAAAGCTAATGGAGAAAAAGGAGGCACTACAGGACTCTGCATCATGATTGTGTTATAAGGGAATTATCTTGATCAAGGTCTCTAGAATAAAATTAAGGTTTTTTTTTAATGATTGGCTATATAATTCTATTTGTGTTTTTGTCAATTTCCAAAAACAAAGTATGATGTAAATCTGTTTATCTTTTCAAGCTGAACCATTCTACAGTCTCTCCACTGCTTTTTATTGCTCAAGTGTCATTGAGAGGCAGTCGTGAAACCTTCCACAGGTTTTTGAACCCTAAATGGTCAAAAGAATGGCAATTGGTTTTGCACAGCATAGATGTGGGGAATTTGTGATGCTGACAGCTCCAGTGTACTTTCTGTGAAGGTACTTGATGGCCAAATAAATTTACAAATCCAGATTTTAAAACTCATTCTCCATCTTAGCAGTTGCTGTTTGCGCTTCCCATTCTGCACTCTCAGATATTACAGTATTGTGATATTTCGTTAGTTCACTACTTTCTGATGTATTTGAATACTTTTCCAATATCACGTTGACATATGGTGTCCCTATTTTTACTTCATCTTGCATGTCAAGTAACTGTTGTTGCTTCCATGATCATATGTATCTGTGAATTTTTTACAAGATTATGATAAAGAATATCTCTGCATAGTCCTAAATAGTTACTTGGCTCCTGTGTAGCCTCTCTATAAAATGGGGTATAGACACAAGTAGATTAGGAACATAAGAGGTGTATGACCATCTGACAACCAAAGTCACCTGTGTCTTAAGGGACAAGTCATAGTGATATCTTCTGTAGTAGCTGAAAAAGGGAATATGTAGTTCTACCTGAAAAACAACAACTCTTTTTTTCAGAGAATGCCAAGGATGGATTTCTCTGAGAAGTCCTATCGAATTTTTATGGGCTGGAAGGCAACAACTTTCACATTGAGCAATTGAGGACTGAAATGTAACAAGGAAAAAAAAAAATCTGTAAATTTTAGGGTATAAATTGCCAAGCTCTGGTCCTACATTCATTGCCTAAGGAACAGTTATTTACCTGATCTGTACCATTAAAGGTATTTATTTTAATGGATAACATCACCAGTGTTACAGTGCTCATGGGATGCATATTGTTCACGCAAGCTGACCATCCTGTGGCTGAGTTGTTTTCAGACTACTGTTGTGCATTTTATTTCTGATAGTTTAGCCTGTTGAGCTGAAAATCCAGATCAGGGGTAAAGTTTCACTTCATCACTTCATAAAGTTTCCTTCAGTAAGCTGTTTTTTATCCATTAAATGTTGGGTTAAATAGTTCTGTGCATATTTTTTTACATATAGGTAGGATATTTGCAGAGTTGTAGAATCCTTCAGGGGTAAGGATAAACCATGCAACAGGTAACTATCATCATCATCACCACCATTCAGTCATTTTAGCCATCAGGGATTTTGTTTATATATTAAGATGAACAAGAGTTTCAAAATACCACAGTCAACCATGACATCAGAACATCTGTGATATCACAGATTTATTTTTCTTTCACTTCTATCGCTATGGTGTTTAATTTATCTTAGATTTTTTTTCTCAAGAGAGGGAGATTATTATAAGGAATTGAACCAAGAGCACATCAGACAATCTGGTTGTTCGGTTTGCACCTTTAGCTGCCGAATTGAGTTCTTAGAAAATTTGTCAGTATTATGGGACAACAACTGCTCAGTCAAGGAAAGCTGTGAGGGCACCTTTTGTGTTGCAAGTGCAAAGAGTGATATGCATCATACTAGAATCAAGGATTTGCTGGTTGTGGTACAACAATGTAGGGAGACATCAGGATGTGAGGTTGAGGCACAGCACAGTGAAGGGACAGTATGCCATGGTCGTCACAGAGTGACTGAGAAAAAGACCAAGGTATCAATATCCTGGTAAGATCTTTAATATTCATTATTTTAAAGAAAAACAGAAAAATGAAATGAGGCAACAATATGAAAAATTACATCAATGCTTATCACAGAGATATCGGAGAAGCAGCAGAAACTGTGGCATTGATACAGTGAAATAAGATAACGGGTAACGAGCATTGGATCCATCCTTATTGTATTTACTGTGAGTGAAACAAAGTATGACAGAGGAGATGTATGAAGTACACTTACAGCACATTTACGGTCCTTGGACAAGTGAATTTTCAGACTCCTAATAATTAGGAAATAGTATAAACAAAATGAATAAATAACAAGTGTTAATGGGAAGGCTGCACGTAAGACTACTGAGACTGTAAATTCTTTCTTTGCTTCATCTGTGAAATTACTGTAATCTTTTAAATACTCCTGTGTATTTTGCGGGAAATTTACCTGGAGTCATCTGGGCATGCCAACTGAGACACATTCAAATGCATTTTACTTATGTGCAATGCCAAAATGTTCAGTCTGTGGGATGTGCTATGCTAATTCTTATCAAAGGGCATGGGGCCTGTCTGGTAGTTGAGTAATGCCATCCCACGAATGCTGTCATCAGTCCAAAGACAGAAGACCACTGAGCAGGTCCTGTGTATCGTAACACATTGAATTACTGTTCTCTGTGCACTGCTATTCAGTAATATCAGATAGTCATGATTTTCCCTTCCTGTGTTCACTGTTGCTCTTATTCCCTACCCTCCTACTGTAGATATTCCCTTTTAATACCATCCAGACACCAAGCATTTGTTAGAAGAGCCCAGTAGAGTGGTACTTCTGTGCAGGATGAGAGGATTTTGTATTCTGGATGAATCCTGTCTGCTACTTTTTCTGTAGATTGTCAAAATACAGGAAAAATTAAGCCAAATGTCTGTTTCTATCTTCACCTCTCTTATGCTACAAAAGAATTCTGGATATCTCAAAAAAGAAATTAGTTTATTTTCCCTTTATGAAGGCTAGATGTATTTTCTTTGGACGGCTAATATAAGGGTCAAGAATGGGATCTTCCTAAAGTTTATAAGCTAGTATTGATGAATAAGATTTATTTTTCTACAGAGAGTCCAGGCCATTCTAGCATCTCTCCTCAAATTTTTGAGGAGATGGCATAGCTTAGCTATATATAGCACAAGCTCACTTTTTCTTCCCTTTTGAAAATACCACTGGGTAAAACCACTGAAGTTTAGAAGAGAGATCGACAAACAGTTTGTATTTCACTTCACAGGTCTGCTCCAATTTCTGTTAAAGACACTGGACACAGTCTCTTGATCTAGTAATCGCCTTTGGGACATAGACTGAAGTCCCTGGAGTTTTGTCTTGAGACTTCATTTAAAATTTCCTTTTAAAAACAAAAGGAATATCCCTTCCCCCACGCCTCCAAGTCTTCTGCCTTGATTCCAGACCTTACTTTTTTTTTTTTTTTTTGCTTTTCATGTGAAATATAAGATTCCTATGTAATACCAAAAATAATGGCACATGTAATTATATGAATATATTTATGTCATCAAACTTTCTAGTATCATAGTGTTACCCCAGTTATCGGATTACTCTGCAAGAGATGGTGGTAAGGGATTTTTTCATTAATGATTATGCTGCTCTCAGCTCACATCTTCACAAGAGAAGTTCTTTTGAAAGCATTTAAGCATATCCTTTTCTGATTGTATAGGCACCTTTTAAAGTACATTTAGGTTTACTAATGGTACATAGTTTTCTGCAGTCATTTATATTACATAGATGGGTTTTATCATTGCCCAAAGGTTTAGGTAAGTCACAACAGCTTTATGTTGTGAGAGAAAGTCTTTTAATGAGAAGTGCTTTGGGATGACTCCAAAAAGTGGGTTTTAATTATTATTTTTATTTCTGAAGTCTTTGATAAATGGGACATGAGATCATCTGGCACACAAAGCTAGAAGCTAGAGAGATTATATACAGGTGTAGCAGCATTTTTTTGTTATCAGATTACAGACAAAAAGAGCAAGTCTTAAACATAAAAAGATTAATTGCTAGCATTCCTCTAACCTTGTTACAGACACCTATCAACCTGATTATGAAGGGTGGACTGTGTGTCATTTAGCCAAATAACGTGCAGTGTAGATTTCTTTTATTCCACTGGGTTTTCTGAGATTCCCTTTTCAAAATTCTTCTATCCATCTGGAAACTTTCTGAGCATTTAAAAGAATTTGAGCCTTTTCTGATGATGACTGCACTGCACTTATTGCTCTGAAGTTCTTGTCTTCAGCAGCTGCTCAGTCACCTCATTTTTCAGGGCTCGCCTGAAAGCACGAGAGCAGATGTGCCCAGAGCCTATGGTGAAGTCAGGCTGTGCCACAAACCAGATACTAGAATAAATTTATGGGATGGAGACAGGTTCACCTGTGCGAACATCAGTGCGAAAGGGTGTTCAAACACCAACTACAAGGGGTGTCCATATTTTCATGACATTGTATAATTTCTGCACTGTTAATGTGGTGTGAGGCTGATTTATAGCAGCAATTTTCATAGGGCATTTTTGAGCTCCATCGCGTTCTAGAAGGTTTGGTCTCTAGGAACAGCATAATGAAATCACTAATACCATCAGAAAATCTCTAACAAGATAAAGAGAATTCTCATTCTTCTTCCTGTCGCTGGAAGTGTTGAAAATGTTGCCGTTGCCCTCCTCATCAGCTTGCTCTCATCTCACAGGGGGTATACTTGGCAGCTGCAAAAGCCATGTGCCAAGTCTGGGAGTGCATTTTTCATGTGTTAGTAACTAGGTCTAGTGCTGACTGTGTGAGAGCCGAGACACTCGTTTATGTAAATCGTATGTGATTTGTGAGAAATTTAGTCACTGTTGCATGCTCAGGACTACAGTTTTGCACAAAATCCCTCATGAGCTCAATTTACAAGGTCATGTGAGAGCAGTTAATCATGGAAAGAGATTGTTCCTGATGCTAACATTTGAGCAGAAAAGTGCAGCTGCATCGTTGTAGCCACTAATGCCCCTTTTACGGTTTGCCTAAAGACTGCAGGTTTGTTGTAGCATGAACCTGAACCCGACATTTATTCTGGTGCTCTGGTACAAATGCCAACGAGGCCAAAGAGTGAAAAACCAAAATAAATATAAAAATTATAGTGATAGAAACTACAGTCAAGCCGACATAGAACAGCATAGCACTACATTAGGTATCTCAACTAAAACATCCCTTCATAGTGCAGTGGAGGGAGCCTTCAAAAACTATGTTTCAGCGTAAGTGGGGATGAAATGAATGTCAGAACACGCAGGAACCATGGGTTGGACACCATATTCAGCTACTACAAGCTGATGATGATTTCTGAGAGAAACACTCCTGCGATCTTCACATCCTAAAGACATGACCAAAGTAAAATCTTGACAGGGCTGGCTTACAAGGAGAGTCCTCCTGTCCCCCAGCTCAAGAGGAATCCTGGGAGATGCTCACACCAATGTTAGAGATGATCTCTAGGGCACCTTGCTGTTGGGAAGTACAGATTGGAGGGGGTCACTGAAGACACTGGGATGAGGCTTCAGAGTAAAACCTCTGGCTTGCAAGGGACCATGGTTCTGGAGGGTGGCAACCTGTTGGAGGAAAGCAGGGAAGGAGCAGAAGTGCTGGTAGGATAATTTAGAAGGGGCAAGTAAAAAAAAGAGGAGAGGAAAGAACTGCTGCTCAGCTGCTAGATATGTGCTAGGCAGAGGGAAGGTGGTCTAACTAGTACAGCTGCTTACAGAATTACTTGCTTCTTGAGACTTGAGTAAATCCCATTCTGGGTATCTCTCTACCTCTTTCATTGGAAGTGCTGTTATAGAACAAAATAATGCAAGCTCATAACAAGCAAAAATCTTGGAGTAACTTTTTCCCCCTCTCATACTAGCTAGCTGACTTGCTGCAATCCTGATCTCTTGAGGCTTAAGTGATTACATTACCAATCAGAAATTTGGCTGGTTAAAGCCACTTTCAGTGTTGGTCAAAAAAATCCCACCAAGCTAATGAAAATATGTTAAAGGTGTGTATCCAAGAATCCAATAATATCTCCAAGAAATTGGAAAACATAAAGATACACTGAGTTATTTTTAAATAGCAATATTGTATTGTGATCTTAGATGTTGAGAGAATTGTGGTTACATGCATGTAAAATACACTCAGAATCGCACACATAGTGCAGGTGGTTGGTTTGGGTTTAGTGTTTTTTCTCTAGAATATAGCTAAAAGTTCAAATTTTATAATAGTTGCTGGTTGTTTTCCTTTATTCTGTGAAACAACATTATGAATTATATAAATAAAGGCAAGAAATTAATGCTTTCGGAAAAGGTAAATCTCTCTCCCTTTCCCTGAAGTACATTCAGGTCTTTCCATTAAAATCTTTTTCACTTTAGCCTTGTTGAATGTGAATGCCCCAGTCCATTCTGCGCTGTTTGAACTGATGACGATATTTCAAAGTGCAGCACCAACAGAATTGTTTCGTATCAAAGATTCCTATGGGGGCAAATTCAAAGCATAGCTTAAAAAAAAAAATAAAAAGAACAAAAAAACAAAAAAATAACTCTTTGCAAAATCTCTCTCCGTTATCTGGCCAACCTTAATAGCTGCCTGAAAATGGATTTTCAGCTGGGCTGAATGCCTTGCCCCCATTACCTGGTTGCTCTACACTAATTGTCCTGATGCAGACTTTGGAGACACAAGTAGAGCTTGCATACTGACTGGAGGTTCCTGCTTCATATCTCTGAAATTTTGTATGGGAAACCTGACAAAAATAACTATAAATAAAAATAACCAGAAGTCACCAATGGAATGAATCATGGTTTTACAATTTCAAGAAACACTGCAAACTTCAGCAGCTTGATTCAATTCTAGGCTTATACAGAAAGGGATGGGAGAAGCTTGTCTGAAAGTTAAACATTCTTCCAGTTGGAAAAAAATAATTTGCTGCTTTTTCAGAATTTTCTGAGAGTAAATCCTCCTGTCGATCTTAATAGTGGACTTACCCATAATTCTTAGACAATTTTGACTTGTTTTTAGAAGATGCCAAGAACTAGCAGGGTTTGTGCTGGGAAGGGGTGGGGGGGGAGTGCACTTATTCCCAATTTGTAATTTCCCTTCATATTTCACACAGTTTTTTTTTCCTGTGATGAGAGAATACAAAATGGGAGACAAATTTGAAGGCAGACTTGACTGAACTTGACGTTCAGAAAAATGTACCTAGATACTACAAGAATGAACCCAAATTGACTCTTGTCACTTTTTATCAGCTTTGAAAAGGAAAGTAAATGAGAACCTTAGCCTGCTAACCATATTTTTAATATCTTCTTTAAAAAGGATCTGAGTCAACTTTCTTCCCCTTTTACAAACCTATTTCAGCTCCTAGTTCTGCATTCCAAGATGAGAATAAAATATGTTGTTTAAATAAAAAAAAAAATCTTCAAAGTCAAAGCAGCAGTTATATAATGAAAGCATGAGCTTAAAGCTAAAAAAAAAAGAAAACCCTGTGCATAGAGGTTTATTTTTAAAACATTATGAATTGTCACTCATAAAGCAGCATTGAGAGTATATTGAACACGTACAAAAGATCAAAGAACTTCCATATTCTGTCAATTCTGCATTTTTAGCTTAACTAGTACATCAAATAAATTATTCTTTGGCTTCTGTTTGAATGTGAAGTACAGTAATCAGTGCTCTAAAGCTAATCTGATTATGTGGATTATTTTGCAGACAGAAGCTGTTGTATCTCTTTTTCACTAAAGATTGGCCAAGAAATCAATGTTTCTTTTTCATAACTTTAAAATTCAGGATTATTATCTAACTATTATATTACTGACAGACTGTGTACTGCCCCTCTTTAAAAATATTCAATACAGCAAACCCAAACAAATGGTTTTCTGCTACTTGAAAGAAGCAGGATGCTGGGACTGTTAAACTACTGAAGAATTAGTAAAAGCCTAATCTTTTTCATGAGAAATGTTGCAAAAAGCTGCAGGTACAGTCATTTCCTTCTATATTATTTTGGGGCTTATGCTATGAGTATAAATGCTATGAAAATGCAAATGAACTACTAGAGTACTTAAGATATGCATAATATGCAAATATTCTTTCAGAGGGAAATTTGGTTTCCTTTCTCACACATCTGGTTTGGTTTGTTGTTTAAGATTTATGTAAAACACCTTTCAGATTTTGAACATCATATTTATAAACAAAAAGTGTCTACAGTTCTGAATTTGTTCAAGTTCATCTTTTGGAAAATAGGAATTTTCCTATGCTCTTTTGATATTCATAGCATGACAACTCATTACAAAGAATATTTCATTGGTTTGGCTCCAAATGGACGTATATTTACTTTTGTGTTTTTTTCCCCACTTCCATTGTTATGAGAAGCAGGAATTCCAACCTACTTACTTTGTTAAAAAATATTAATATGGTGCAGTAATGCTGCTTCATATGTCATAAAATGCGGTTCAGTTTTCCCTGCCATATTTTACTGCTTATATTTGTTAACTTTATGTAAATTTGGGCTTTTATTTATTTAATCAACTCTTTCTAAATGTATTATTATGTTCCGAATGTATTTTTTAGAATTTTTTTGTTTTCAGTTTTATAACTAGAAATGTCTTTTTAGATCAGCATTATTTCTATTATGTTTAGCTGTCATGTTTTAGGGGCTGATGTGGAAAATACTCAACAAAAGCCTATGGCCTGCTTTATGCAAAACCAGCAGATAATCATAATGATCCCTCTGGCCAGAAAACCTTTGGAATGCTTTGCTCTGGCTATCCTGAATGAGGAACTGTTCTTCTCTTCTCCATCCAAAAATGAGCACATCTGCTCTCAGTGAAGTGGATGCCCTAGTTTGTAGCAGATAATTTAATTTCATCCTGGAGTTTAACAGAGTGCTTCCTTCTCTGAATCAGGTTTCAGCTTTTTTTCCAGATGTAGACACTGAAACTGGTTTTCCTTTTCTACTCCTTCAGTGCTATGGTTTGATGAAGTTGTGAAAAGGATTCTCTCTGCTTATCTTGTGTCCTTATGGGCTAGTGAGGTATCCAGTCCAAATGGTCCTGAAGTTGTCTTCCATTTTCTTATTCCATAGTTCTGAAGGTTACTCCACCTTGAATGGCTAAAATAGCTGCTTGCTGTGTGACTCTGGCCAAGAGTGAAGGTTAGGTTTCACACATAATTTATCTTATCTCATTACTTGCGTAGTATATTGTGGGAGAAGTCTGGAAATGACTGTTTAGTATCACTGTCTCCTGCAGTTTGAGTTGATCTGGTTTTAAAGTTTCACTGTTGGCCTAACAGGGGTCAAAGTTTGGAGGAGGACTGCCAGAAACTTGACATATCAAGACTGAAATATTGGCACCCCATCTAGAATTTGGAAAATAAGGGAAATTAACATATATCTAAGATAAATGAAAATAGCAGGAGAAATTGGTGGAGAATACTCATTTTACCATCTGATGATTTTTGCACCCTGGAGCTACGCCTCCGGGGCAATCTGCCCCTGTGACACTTTGCTGAAGGTGCAGGTTGATGGTGCCAAGCCCAGATCTTCCTGTCCCTGAAGGCAGCACCCACCCTTCCTCTCTGCTCTGACACCTCCAAAGCGACAGCATCCCCTTTACCTCCCACCCTGGAGACTAGGGAAAAAAAGTGCCTGAGCTGAAATGAAGTGCTTTAGTTACCCGTTGGGAAATAATGAGGAGATCAAGAAAGGTTTAAAGCTAACAGAAAGAGCATATGTATCATCTTACTAAGTCTGGCCATCACCGGGAGCTATTGGTACCGACCCTCCTTGTCCCTGCTGTCGAGCTTGTCAGGACTGTTTTATCATCTGTGGACACCGTCCCTGAGGGTGCACTCTACTCCCTCATCCAAGTCGTTGATGAATATATTGAATAGTATCGGTAATATATTAATCAACGACTTGGATTGTTTTAGTGCCTTTCACGTTCTTTGATCAAAATTTCGGAGTGGAATCTTATCATACTTCAGTCATGTCATACTGTAGGAAATGTACTTCAAAACTACTAATGTGCTCTCCTGCCTGTGTGAGCCCTAGCAGTTACATCTATCTGTGTCTGCCTGGGGAGGCTAATGCAGGATTTGGCTGATAAATATCATTTAGGCAGCAGTGCCACAGCCAGCCAATGCACACATGAATAGACAGCTTCACAGTGCTCATGTATTTCACAGCTGCAATTTCTTTTTTGGGCATTTTTTTATTTAGAACAATTTGTATTATTCTGTCCTTTTATGTCTGTAATTTCTGATATCTGTCCTTCAGAGGAATTTCATTTTGTCCTTGGCCATGGGTGCTTGTGTATGAAGGTATCACGTCCTCATATAATTCAGAATACAGAAATTGCCAAGCAGAACAGTAGCTCAGCTACTTGGGTATGCTTTTCTTTGGCAGCAGACTGTGCCAGATGCCGCACAAGAAAGTAATTTGTTCCAAACCTCATCTGGGAACAAGCTTCTGCCCTGAAGTTCACCGTTTTCACAACATGTGTCCTTTGAAATGTCGCATTTCCTTCTTCCACTTATGGTTTTCAAGTTGTGTCAGCTCCGTAAATCATCTTTGCTCATCTGAGTTTCAGGGGTTTTCAATAGCCTGTGTTTTTCATAGTTTGCACCCTTGACAACCCTGAATACTTTTTCCTAGTTTTTAAAGTGGTCAGTGTCTTAGCTGTGGCAGTTTCCTACAACAGAGGTCAAGCTTTTAGAGTGAGTGTTTCTCTTTTGAGCACACAGCACTTCACATGAAGTATTCTGTATGCTGACATGTTTCTCTGTTAAGAAGGATGGAGGGCCCAAGGCATTTCACAACAGCAAATCCTTTAAGCATTTATGCTATTTATTTAGACAACTGCACTTTTACTTTCAAAGAATTTGCACTTCTTTGTTTTTTGGTTTGTTTTTTTTTTTTTTTTCCAAAAATCCACAGGGATATTTTTCACTTAAACGCAGTTTTAAAAGTTACTTTTGCGCTGGGGAAATTATAACTTGCTCTTTATATTTCATTGCAACACAACAATTGCAAGAGGAATGTCAAGCAGGAGCAAACCAAGAAAGCTGAATCAACCCAGATGAGTTTAACACAGGTTTACCTTAGAGTTTACCATCTGGAGTGTCCATCTCTTGCCATGGCCAGGGAGGGAATCGGGGGCATCATAGTCCTATATTAGGAGGGATCAGTCTGTGCTCAAGTGTCCAGTGATTAGGTCATCAAAATTATTTTATAGTTTATTTTTATTAAATAAACAAAATGTGTGAAAACAACATGAGTTCAATGCTCTAGGAGACCGTGCATGGTAGATTTCACCAAAGGAAAGTTTGGGGAAATTACAAGTATGTGAGAGAACAGTCATCAGCTTGCATTTGTAGCAAATGCTATCAGATACTCTCTCAGTATAATATATAACAGATGTTTAAAAATAGGTGTGCTTAAAGTAAGCATTTCATTGCCTAATAAAAGTTCCAGTTTGGCATATTGGCTGCATTAATGTGGCCAGTTTCTTCTGGAGACCTACATTTTTAAAAAAATCTGTTGAGGAGTTTCAATACTTGCCCTAAGAGTCTCTTTTCTCACTAGATTAAATATTGGGAAACAAAACAAAGTATGTAAATATAGTATACCCAAAAGCAAAAAATTAATTTCCAACACAGATGGGTTTCAGGAGGTCCACTGCCAAAGATTTTAAAATTCTTGTGCCAGGGGGCAATTTGCTTGCACTAGAAGAAAATGTATCCAATTACCTTTATGAAATTATGAGTTTTGCTCCCTGCTCAGCCATTTGATGGGGTATTTGAAATGAAGATGCAAGCCATAGCTATCTGTTTCTCATACTCCTGGGAGAATGAAAGGTTCAGTGGGTGTTGTTTCCCTATGTCCCCAAAATATGAGACAAATAAGTAATAAGGATCATAACCTGACCAACAGGTAAAAATTACTAACAGGTTGGTTTTTTTTTTCTAAACTTGCTCATAAAAAATTAACCTTTCCAGACAAGACGACACATGCTGTAAGGAGTGTTTCACTCCATCCCAGAATCTTCCGGGAAGATTTGCTGGCTGAAGCCAGCTGTGTTCAGTGTCATACCAGACCTCCCTGCAGCCAGGGAAGTGGCAAAGCGAGAGAAGTGTTTACACAGGTAAACGCCTTTGGTGGGTATGTGAAGAACACTTGATGTCCTTCGATTGAAAATCCAGAAATATGGAATGTGATCGTGTACGAAAAACCTTATATTATAGATTTCTTTGTAGAAACCGTAAATCGCCCATACTACAGCTTTGTACAGACTAGAGGAAAGCACAAAGCAATAGTAGCTTTGGAGGAGATGCTTGTCAAGCTGCCACCAATACTAAGAGTCCCAGAGCTCCAGCTGATACACACCCACCTGCCTGTCCTACTTATGGAATGAGAAACATCCCTAAGGGATATCTGTGCCCTTATAGCACCAGTGGTTCTGAATCCTGAAGGGGCCTGATCAAACTAATTAGATTTTCTTTCTTTAATTTTGCCTATCCGTCAGGCATTGTCATTCAGTGTGAGTTTCATAAGAATTTTGTGACTGTTAATTAGCAACACATTGTGGAATCAGAAAGGTATCGGCAACAACAAGGAGAAAAACATACAGGGAAAGGGAACAGAAGTGAGAGCAGAAAAAAAGAGCACAGGGAAGAGACAGAAATCAAATGTCTGAGAGGGAGATGGCCCTGGAGGGGTTCAAGGCCAGGCTGGATGAGGCTGTGAGCAACCTGGGCTAGTGGGAGGTGTCCCTGCCCATGGCAGGGGGTGGTACTCTATGATCTTTAAGATCCCTTCCAACCCAAACCATTCTGTGATTCTGTGAGGGCCCAAGGTGAAGGGACAAGTGGAGAACAGAGGGCAGTGTAATTCTGGTAGAAGTTCAATGACAGACCAGAAGAGATTTGTTTTTCAAGTAAAGACCTATTTCATCGAGCAGAAATGAGGGAAGAGACGGTGCTATACAAGTGGCCTGAATGAGCTGAGATTTCTAGTACATTAAGATTTGAATAGTTTATTATTATTCTTTCTCAAACAGTTTTCTACAGTAAGATTACTTTGCCTAATTTTGCTGTATTGACGTGTTTGAGTATTCTGCTTGTTCTAAAATAATTGCAGAAAAAATGGAATAGGAAGCAGACCTAAAAGTACAATATACTTACAATTTTCCTATTGTATAACATTTTGTATGGGTAGGCTCTACATATCTCATGTATATGAGAAATCATCTCTCTATTTGCTTAAACCAAGAATAATTTAGTTTGGAATTTTATTCCCTCCTTCCTCCCACATTCCTCCTGCTCTGATTTAATTTCATAGAAAAGGTCTCTTACATCTTTAATACTGATCATTGTTGGAAAAATAAATGTGATGGGTAGAAAAAATTAAAATGTCTGGTGAGTGTCAGAGCTCAGACAGTTGTCTCAGACAAGCATTAAAAAGCTGAGAAGGAAATCCTTTCTTTTATTAAACTCTATAGGATACAGGTGGTCCAAAGTATGTATTGGAACCTTTCAAGTCTTCAAAAATACTGCAGAAACCGATGAGAGCTGGTTACCCAATACTTAGCTTAAAGAATGACTTCTTGTATGTTTCTTTATAGTTCAATTTGTCGTTTCATTGAGTGTACTGGCAATATGATTTAGGAGTCTGACAAACAGATTAACCTCTTAATAAAAATTTCCTCAAATTCCTTTTTCAAGCCTCCCTCTTTGATAGGACTAGAACATGTAGTAAATCTTGTTTCATGTTGATTTTTCTTAACTAAGCCTCTAAACTTGATTCATTTATTTTTGTCTAAATCTAATAGGGCAGACTGTTGAAAAATGACTGGGACGGTTATCTAAATAGACAGAAAAAAAATCCAAGTTTCACCTGGCTAGACTCACTAGGCTCCTGTCCAGGTGACAGTCTGAAAGAAAATTTCCTCTGATGAACAGAAACAAAGGATTCCCAAGACAATTTTAAACACTGAATGCTTGTAGCATTTAAAAAGGCAAATTATCAGTGCCAAAAAATATTCTTGACTTATTGTAAGATCTCAGAAAATCCCTACTAACCTCAATCAAAAACTTTCTCTGGTTCCATTAGCCATCTCCTCTCTTGATTTGGATTTTACCAATATAAGTTATAAGCAACTTATGAAATAATTTGCAACTCTAACTTGCATACGTGAGGTACATCTTCCATCCTTTTTATGTTGTTTAAGCTATCTCAAAACTGAATATATTAATTCCAAAATGTCTGTCAAATCCATTACTTCATCTATATGTGTGCCTGTTCCCAAATGAGTCTAGTTCTGTCCCCATCAGCATTCACAGAAGAGCAAGAAGAACTCCAAAAAAAAAAAAAAATTAAATGAATAAATGAATTCAGTGTTTGTTTTGTTCATGAAGTCAAAGTAAATTATTAGAGTGGCACCCTTTCTTTAAAATTTTAGAAATGCCTCTTTAGAAAGATGACCCCAGTCATCTTTCAGCAGAGTCTCATTTTAGAAAATGTACCAAATATTTTGAAACCAAAAGAGTCAGGTAAATTATAGTTATACAGGAACCAAAAAAAGATAGACACCCAAATGAAAAGTTGACTTTTTTGTGAGACATTTGTTAGAAAAATTTGAGCTGTGCTGAAGAAAAACTTTCAGACTTCCTGGAGATAATCCATTCTGTGAGCCCTCCACCTTCTCGCCCATAAATTGAACTGTTACAGCCCGTATTTCTGTTAGGATTCAGGGCAGCTAGTGGTAGTCTGTTAATCTGTCCTTGTCATAGCAAATTATTATGAAGTTCACATAGCAGTATATGGTTCAAAAAGGTTTTGCTCTAAGAGAAGATGGGTAGTCTTGCATAGCTCCCTTTGCTAATAAAATTGTCATTGGCTTGTGAAAGATTAAAGACCTACCCTCCTTCACTTGGTCTCCAAAAGAACATTGTCTTATTCGTATACAGAATATGTTTTAAGGGGAGTGCAAGAAGGCTTGTCCTTCTTCATATAGTGACAATTATTTCATGTATGTCCTTGCAATGTTTCTTTCTTCTTGTGGCATCAAATTTGACCTTAATTTGGCTCCTAGCGATATCATTATACAATATGCATTTGACAGCAGGTATTTAGAACAGGAACTGCTAAAATTTAAAGAGAGTAAAGCAGATGGCATCGGATTATTTCGTAAGTTTTCATCTGCTAGGTTGAAAAGATCTTCATTCAAACCTTCTTTGCATACAGAAATCTGATTCCGAACTGCAGCTAGATCATGTAGCAGATTTCCATGGATGATGCTAGAAAGATGCGATACAGCTCAACAACGGGACTCTTTTGAAACACTGGTAGTCAGCCTCTGCCTCTGAAATAGGTGCCTCTCAAGCGTAACATGTTCACCATTATGGTAGAATGAGAATATGCGCTCCCAATCTGAGAGACAGAAGTGGTGTAATCCACTCACATGGGTAATGTGAGAAATAATTATTTAATGCTCATGAAGCAGACAGAAAATTAAAAGTGCTAGAGAGTGGTTGCTATTAAAAAATCTTTGTAATTTGACTTTGCAGTTAGATTATATTATCACAGTATTCCCCTTTTACTCAGTATCGGAACATCTAGGGAATACTACAAATCGAGGAATGAGGCAATGGCATTAATTACTTGTAAATGTAATTAAGAAAAACAATACTGCTGATCTCTGATGATCATGAAGTACCTATTTACCAGCACAACTAGAGTTTAGGACCAAAAATGTTGCATTTTAGAATAGGGTTTTATAGCTCAATTACAAATGATATTACAAGATTTTACACTTCAGACATTTCTGATTTCCTTACTGTAGACAGGAATGATCAGATTAGGAACAGTTGGCCTCATTTAAAGCCACACTGAAATACCCTTTGACTTTACTAGACAAAGTTTCATCCTTAGTTTCTTGCCAAAAGCTATAGAGGGAGTAACTGTCATAGAAGAGACTCAGAACTCATGAGTATTCTGGTTAGAGCTGTGCAGAATATCTTCAGTGTAATTCAGAATTCTTTAAAATGTCCCGGTTGTCAAGCAATGACCTGAAAGTAGATAGATTTTGAAATAAATCTTAATAAATGAATACATGACATCTCATTAAAAATATTCATGTTTTGATACAAAAACTTTGATCTCGCTTTTTACCTTTCTTTTTTCTTCTTCTCTTATTTTATTCCTAAGCTAAACTTGGAAGCCTGAAATAAGATCTTAGTGATTTTCACATCATTCAATCTTTAGTTCATTTATGTGATCACTTGACCGTGACTTTTTCTTTTAAACAGACTCGGAGCCCTGCACTTCAGTTCACAGCTTTTCGAAGTGAATTTTTAGCTTAATCTTTATATTTTTTATTCCACCACCAGCCAGTACAAACCCAGCAAATTCAAGGTAACTATGTGCCACAACTGTGATACGATTCAGGGATTGCACGGTGGAAGACAAACCTGTAGGATTTGTACAGACTGTGTGCTGTATAGTCCAAATAGGAGTTTGCTAATTTTCATTTTTTTCAAGTAATTGAGTGATATAATTAATTGCACAAGGACAGATGAGTATTCTGTGAACTCAGGGTTGTTAACACATCATAGCAAAGGTTCGACTGGGACCCCAAATGGTAAAATACAAACTGAAAGTGTAAATGCATGAATTACTTCTGTATTTGTAGCTGGTAGCATTCATAGTCACTTTTGCAATACTAAGAGGCTTTGAAACATTTGCAGTAACTCTATCGACATGTCACTGCAGCAGCAGCTGCTGGGATGCTGTAAGGCACTAACAAAGCCAGTTCTCTCTTTTGCAAAATTTCTGTGCACATTTCTTCAGGCTGATGTTTTTTTGCATTGATCCAACTTCCAAGGGCTTCTAACAACCTATTTATCAGAGGTTGCCAGGCAGGATTAGGGCTTGTCGTTAAGACCACGGTACAGTCTTCAGAGCTTGTTTGTGGCTGCAAACTGCCAGGAAACGTCTTTGAGAGCGTTAGCTGGTGTGGAGGAGAGGGGAGGTGAAAGGCTGGAGTGGTGCCTTGGTGGGAGTGGGAAAGCCATTTGCCTCGTAATGTGTGACTCCTTGTAATCTCTCTGATAATTACAGCGGTGTTGTGGACGGGTGTGGGACTCGTTCATCTAAACGCTGTCTACACACATGTAATTACACTCACAGAAATATTCTCTGTTATAGGAATTACTTTAAACATTATAGTAACTACTGTCTAATAACATCCAGGTTCCCGTGATACTTGGAATGTTAAACTGCAGATGAGAATTCCTCGGAGAGACACGGTGCTCTGTGCCACACGCGCTGCGTCCCCGTTTGCTGCTCAGGGAGGAAAAAGCTCTGCTCGACGTGTTGCATTGCTGTAGCTCGACTTGGCTGTGCTTGCTCAAGAATTACCGTGCAATACTTTCTAAGACCAGAAGCAAGTTCATTTAAGTCGGTCTGCATCTGAAACCTAGTCAGAGAGCTATGCAGCTCCGTAATACTTAACATATATTGGTAGTGGCTTCTGGTTGTTGTGGAGATTTAATTTTTTTTTTCAGTAAATACACCATGTGAGCAGCAGTAATGCTGTCAGTAACAGCGGTATAATCCTGACCTTAGGTTAAATAAAAATGTAAACACCGGAGAGCATCAATATTTTTGCATTTGCACCTAAAATAGCCTTTGCTGCACTGTGTTAAACAGACTTTTAAGTTTGTATTTAACATGACCACATGCGTAGATATTTTTCAATAATAGTTCATGGTTTTGACCTCTGTATTTTGGCTCCCATGCTACCAGTTTGCTTGAGTAGCTTGTCATCTACCCACCCTCTGGACTGTGTGCCAGTTCTGTATTGCAACCTTTTAAAAACAGCTCAAGAATCAGCACTAAGGTCAGGATTTATCGATAGCATAAGGGCAGGATTTTTACAAGTCCCTGAAACTGACTGATGGTTGCCTTATGGCACTGCACATATCATCTGTAATTTCGGTGGTGCATACGCGGTGGCTTTCTGCAGTACGCTGCAACCAAACAGCAGCCTAGCATATCCAGGACACTGAATTTTTCTGATGCTCCTTGTCAGGTTTCGTATTTAACAAGAAGGGATTGAGCACATCTACATAATTAATGCATGAGCAGTCTGATATTCCTAGATGAACTTTCTGTGCACCCTTTGTGTATTTACACACACACTTAAGCATTCTCATAAAGAGACAAAAGCTAGATAGAGAATTATTCTTAATATTGTACAATTTTATAATCTTCTGAGCTATCATTCAGGATTTTAGCCAAATGCTAAATAGTTACATTTAGCAAGTAACTTTGGTCTGGTGTCTGTTTGCAGTTAACTTTCAGTTTGTTGCTGAAATGAAACAGGATGTAAGGACACCCTGGAGACAGGGGTGCAGTGGGATAGTTGTGCCTTCAAAAGCTAATGGTGTATATAAAATAGAAATTTACACTTCTGAAAATTTCCTGTTTTCACAATGCCTCCAGCATTGATATCTATCTGATGAACTACACTTATTGTGCAGTTTTGACAGTCTTAAATTCAATCTGCTAAATAATTCATCTTCTCGTCAGCAACTCTAAGCAATTTTACTCACCTTTAAATAGACGCTGCGTGTTTAAAAAATAACTATGTCCAACTGAAAAAAACAGACATGAAATTTTCAAATCTTCATATAAAAAAACCAATAAAGTTTGCATATGTCATACTGCTGTAAGGCAATATGACCATGTGGAGCTGAGAAAGATTCATGTTAGAATAACCTGCAAACGGCCAGACATAGGGATGAGTATGTCTTATTCTTTGTAAATGGGATTTTGACTTTTTTTTTTACATTGTTGAAACTAGTTAAAAGTTCACATTTACCTCATGTTATAGTTTGTATTATCACTGATATTTCCTGTTATCTGGATGGTTTGGGGTGTTTCAGATACTGAGTAGAGAACAAGAAATATATTTATTTTAGCAATAAATGTCAGCATCACAACAATTTTTGATCCTGGCAAACTACACATATTGATTTGAAAAAACAGTGATGTTAAAAAGCCTCAACAAGATTGCAAAACTATTTAAGATAAAACTTAGATGCTATTAATTTCTAATTGTCAATTTTTTTCATCTCTGGAGGTGGGCATACATAGGCACAGGGCAGGTAAAGGAAATAAGAATTGTATTCATCGTTTATAAACACATTACAAAATGTTGTTAATATCAGCTATCTGTAGAATAGGTGACAGAACATTTATGAGGAGAACAGATGGAGTTGCAGACATACCAGTGCAAAGCACCGTGGAGACCAGTGTCCCACCAGCAAGGCACAGATCCTTGTCTGAGATCCCAAACCTTGAGCAGAGCAGTCCTGCCAGAGAAGCTACTCAATGGATTGCCTTTGTGTTTGACCTATAGGAAAAGCTTAGCAGTTATTTAAAGTCTCATGGGATGCTACTTCCAGCAGTGTTTATGGTTTTCAGCTGCTGAAAGCATGTCCATTTATATGTGCCAAGCTGGCTTGCATTTTTTTCTATAAATACATGAATCGCTGTGGGCATCACCCCTATTTTTTTGTATTTAGTATACCCTCTAAATAGCACCAGCATTTACACACATAAATGTCTATGCTTTGCTTGCATTATAAATAATCAGTATTTCATAACCAGTTTTTAATTGCATGTTAACACATGAAAGAATAGCTTTCTCTCTCTTTCAAGTAACCATGGTATTTTTTTTCAAGTAAACACATTAGCTGAAATGCCTACAGTATTTATCTCATGGTAAAATACAGGAATAAGGCAATAGCACATAGACATGATTGGCAAATATTTTATTAAAGAGCATTTTGGCTCAAGGATTTTGCTATTCTTGAGCAAAGTGTTGCATTTGTCAAGAATTATCAAGAAGTGTTGGCTATTTCTTTATTTCTTTATTGGCTTTGACTTAGATTATTATTAACTGTTAAATGTTAGGCAGGATATTTACAAGTAATAAAAAGAGGTAAAAATTTGAATGTAATTGGAGCCCCCACCCCCAGCAATTTGTCTGCATGTACCTTACTGCCTTAGCAATTCTTTAATGGACTGAGACAAAATGAAAATGAAACATTGCTTTGTGATCCACTCAGTCTTCCAAAACTTTCGGATAAGGTTTAAAGTGTGTTATTTCACAGCCATCTTAAGGGACAAAAAGCAGTTTGCTTCTGAAAGAAAGGCAGTCTGGAGAATACCTCCAGAGTATTCTGGGAAATACTAAGAAACACTGAAATGAAAAACAAATCCCAAAACAAAACCAAAAACATTTTTCAGAGAGTTTTAGCTGGGATATAAGACAGTACTTGGAGAGATATCAGCACACCACAGTAAGATCTATAACAACATTAGGTTTTTTTAAGTTTCAGGTGTGTTCAATTTTTTCCAGTTATCATGTTTTTGTTTGTCATATAGATACTTTGATACAAAAAGAACCTTTCCTCCTAAATGATCAGCATTTTTTCTTCTGTATCTGCTTACTGTGTAAGACGCATGGCTAGGCTGAGGTGGTGCTATAGGAAAGAAATCTGTATAGACCCGAGAAAACTTTGCAGCAAATAGTTAATTTTTTTCCTCTTAGTGTTAGCTGACCTGAAATATTTGCTTGAGGATTTATGTGATCAAATTGGCACCCTCCACTTCTTTTTTGCAGTCTGATTCTTTTCATCTAATGTTTATCGTTCGTAATTAGCTGATCATTGATGTTAATTAGACACACATTTAAGCGCTATGTTTTTGCTTGGTCTATAAATTATGCGTGGATGAAAATTCATTTCAGTTTCCCAAAAAGTGGGGATAGATGAGTGTTTGCTATCAGTGGGAATTTCTGAGGTTTATTGAAGAATATTCCTGAATATTTTCTTTTCAGACATCACACATACCCCTTGTCGTATAGTGGTGATGTACAGTGGGTACTTAAAGTTGGTTTTGCCTTAATGAATAGGGTTATGAAAGCAGAGTACGGAACATGCTACAGAGAGAGACAACTACAAAAAGTCAGTAAAAAAACTCATAAGAGAGAAGTAAGCAAGTGAGGCCAGTGTGAGATCAGTGGCACACTGTTTGGCATCTCTCTTGTGGCATCTGCGCAGCATGCATTGCTCTTCTGCGTAACGACTGAAGGGACTAAAATCCCTCTCGGATATAGGGATGCTCTCCGAGCTCCAAAGGCATGTTAAGATGCATGAATCAGTGGCATACTGTAAAGGAGAAATGGAGTGAGACTGCCTGGTTTTGATGAGAGCATTAGGGTGAAGTGATGGATTGAGCTGATATTATTTAAGCTTTCTATCACAAAAGAATGGGTAGACAAGGCGATAAAACAATACTATGCTTTGTGTCAACAAGAAACGTGAAATGTGTGAGGAAATGCATGGAATTATAAAAAAAGACTGAATGAGTTTTTCTCTCCAGCACAATAGTCTTTGCATAAATTCTGTTGTTTACTGCTTCTTGTAAGGCTTAGGATATATTGCCTTTCTTATGCTTTTCTTATGTGCTTTATTTGGACATATGGTGAGTTATTGCAATCTCAGTCCTTCAAACATTTAGTGCTTTGGATCATGATAATGAAGTCTGCAGTGGGATGCTGGCCGTAGTAAGCAACAGGCTTGAGGAGTGAGAGAGTCCTAGGCTGTCCCTGCACTGCAATGTCAAAAGTTCTTGTATCTGAGGGTCATTTTTCTTTTACCTTGAGGATCACATTACAATTAAATAACATACCAGTACTGGAATGACTGTGCGCCAAGAAATAGTGCTGTAATGGTCCCTATGCAGTCTGTACTTTTTTTTTTTTTTAATTTTATGATTGATAAGATGTATCAAGTTACAGATATCTCTGGGTACTCATCATAGACGATTAGACCTGGGAGTGGTCTCAAGACATCATCTAGCTCACTCTTCTATCCCAAGATCAACTACACCAAAATTGTTCTCGAATAATATTTGCTGATCTTTAAGCTCTGTTTAAAAGAAAAAAGAAAAAAAACAAACCAAAACAAAAAAACAGATTATCTTAATTGTTTAAAAAATCATTAAATATATAATGAGGGGACAAAAAAAGAATTAGCTGACCTTTTTTTAAATAACAAATTAACCTGAAAATTATCCTTTCCTCTTTTCTCCCTCTCTTCTTTCCCCTGTAGTTTTGGAAGTCAAATTTCACATATTTTGCTTTTGTATATATATTCTCCTGTGATGTTCTGATAAAAGATCATCTGACACCTTATAATGCCATCTTCAAATATTCCTAGAAGTAGGTAGGAGGGAAGAGTAGCTGTTATATCCAGGGTAGTATTCTTGAATATTTAATACGAAACTCTGAAAATTAAATCCACTTTAAAACCTTCTGGTAAATTCAGTTTTCTCAGATTTCGTTTTTGCAGCAGACTTTGTAGCAGTTTTATTCACAGTGGGTATGACCCAGCCCTGGAGCCAAACAAGACTTTTCCTGCAACCGCAACTTTTGATTGTGTAGGGTTTGCCAGGAGAGAGTTAGTTAGAGCACATGAGCAGAAAAACTCTCGCTCCTGTGTCCTCCGTAGCCCCTAAGCAGAGTGGATGAAACAGATGAATTTTCCTATTCTTCAGCTGTCAGTAAATAACTGAAACTCAGTGGAAATTTTGGATCTTTTTCCAGAACTGGTCAACAAAGAAGCTGAAAGCTCTTGGACCCATACGATGGGTCCCAACACGTGTAAGGAAGTATATGGTTTTAAAGAAGATGGTGTGTAATAAGAGAATTTAAGCTGTACTTGTTGAAAAACAAACAAACAAACAAACAAACAAACAAAAAAAAACCCAAAACCAGGAAATACTTTCTGGGTCAAAAGAGAAGGCTGATCTATCCCAGTACCCTGTAACAAGTAACTGTCTACAGGATGCTTAGGCAAGAGTAGCACAGGAGGATGTAGTGATGATCACCCAGAAAACTCTCCAATTCTCCCACAGTTTGTGGCCCAGCAACTTCTGTAGAAAGAAAACTGTTCAGATCCACTGTCTCATTTGTTTCAGCAGCTGAATAGGATTCAGTGAAGGAGGCAGGGTGTTGCAGGAAGGAAAAAAAGATGTCCTCATGGTTAGTGAGCTGGAGAATTGATTTTCTTCATGCTCCTGACACACGGTAATGCTATGCTGGTTACTAAACCCACACTTGATAAGGGGTTTACCTTAGCAGTGTGTATTCTGGACATCTGACTTGGGATTGTAATATACACCAGTGCCGAGACCGCACGGCTGCGACTGCAGTAAATTGCTCTGCCTTGGATATATGAAGCACAATATAACACTAAATCAGATTTTAGATTTCTGGCATTGCGTCTGCTATCTTTAGAATAGGAATAACAATATGCACTTATCTCAGATAGTTGTTATGAATGTGCTGCGAAGGACCTAAATGCTGCATTGATGAGTGTCACAGAAAGGCTCTGAAGAAATTAATCATTTAGTCTACGGGGTCTGAATAGCATACAATAAACAAGGCGTGACACCATCCAGTAAACAGTGGGGATAAAAACATCATACTGAATAAGTGTCACCAGGTGATTTGTTCCCAGCTTGTGCACTGATTGAGGGCATTTATTTCTGCAGAAATATTCATTTGGGGTTTTATCATAAGGAGACGATGAACTGAATTGGGTAGCCCATCTGAACCGTGATGTTTCCTAGTTTTAAGTGCCTAATTCTGAAACTTTAGTAATTTGTGCAATTTTCTAGAAGAGGAATACCTTTGGTTCATCTGACCTTGTGGAGCACATAATCATTTTATAAGCTTTGAAATACATCTACTGCTTATTATTTGAGCTGTTGCTTTTATCAGCTATAGAAGCAAATCTTTTAAGACTTTAGAGAACAATTTTATTGGATGATGATACGGACACGCAAGCCCTGTAAGACCTTACTAAATAATATAGCAACCATGACATCATCTCCAGCATGAGATTTTCTTCTCAGTCATGGAAAAAAAAAAACCTAAAATCAGAAACTGATCAAATCAGACCTTACTAAATAATATAGCAACCATGACATCATCCCCAGCATGAGATTTTCTTCTCAGTCATGGAAAAAAAACTCAGCTAAAATCAGAAACAGATCAAATCTGAGCAAGAAGATGCAAATTATTCTTTGCTATGACTCTATTACAGTCAAGCAGTAACAACAGAGGAGAGTATGACACTCTGTATGTAGACAAGTGACTTTCTCTTGTGAGTCACGCCTGGGAAGAAAACAACTTACTGGTATAGTCAGTGAAGCAGCTTTTTATTGAGTGGGTCTGCTAGCTTTTTCACACAAGGAGAAGTGTGAATTTCCCAAAGGCCTAGTGATTTGGAAGGTGCTATTTAGATTTATTCTTATCATTATGTTAGACTTACTCTGCATCACGCAGTCAAGCCCCAGGTAAAACGGGAGCTTTCTGCAGGAAAGTCAGGAGGCTGATGAGTTTCAGGAGCTTATTTGCCGAAATACTCTGGTGAACAGGTACCTAGAGATGCTGTATTTATTTTTGTAATGTCAAAAAAAACCCCCAAAAAACAACTCAAACCCACAATCAAAGACCCAAGAAAATAAGAAAAGAAATAAAACGCATGTTCCAGTCCCCAGAAGGTACTAGCCGCTGGCTTTACCTCCATTTGCCTCCATGGAGCCCTGCAGGGTTTGCACCCCTGGGGTTCCTATGCCTTTCTAGCATTTTGAAGCTGAATTCAGTGAGAAGGGATGGGGGCTTTTTTCACAGTAACACAGATATGTTCAGAAAACAGTATAAAAATTACGTATTCACTAGCTAGAAGTTTCTACAACATCACAGACATTGCATTTGGGTCATGTCTACAGAAGCATAGAAGTTTATTTTCAAACTCTGTTAGCTAACAGTTTTTACCAACACTGTAATGGAGAACCTGTAGTGAGTGTCCACAGGAACATTTGTGTTCAAAAGCACACTGAGCTCCTTGGAGTCATAGCAATTGTCGATAAACTCAAAGAAGCTATTGCCAATCCTTCTAAAGTTAACAGTAAGGATTAGCAAAAAGGAAATAATTTCATCACTTTATTTGAAAGACTGTGCTTTTAATAATGGCGTTTTCCCTATTGTCTTGTTACTGACTTATGCATTTAGTGTGATATGACATTTTATAAAAATAAGTTATTGAGCTGTGGTTCAAAACCAAGTGAAGCGAACACCGATTTTTATGTTGACCTCATTAGTCTTTGGTCCTTGAGCATATTTGAAAATGATATGGATCTCAAAAAAGCATCCTCTTAAATCCTTTTGGACCCTCCCAAGTGAAAGTGCTTCATCTCCAAAGTTATCTTTCCTGAGCTCAAAGCGTGAACACCTTCAATCATTACGGCCCAAGTAAAGCCAACACATATTTGTCTCTTTGACAAGTCAATGAGGATTTAAGCTGATTTTTTGTATGACTGTGAAAATCACATGATTTTTTATAAAAGTCTGGGTTGAATCAGAGCAGCTTGATGCAACACCTGCTGATGCTGACTACCAGTATCGTAGGCAGTTGTTCACTGCAGAACCAGCTCCTCTCCTGAGCAGCCAGAGTAAAGGATGCAAAAAGGACTATGGTATAGCATGAGGGTGGTATACATTACATATATTACAATGAGGACGGGCAGTAATCTGCTTCTGAGTTCCTTGTTGGACACTATGATGTTGGCCTAAATAAATGCTACTACTACAGCATTTCTCTGTTCAAACGTATGTGGTGAATATGTTGGACAACCCATAAAAAATATATATGATTAGTAAATTTCTATTAGATATCTCAATCTTTTGTTGCTCTGCTTGTAATCTAATTCATAGTTTAATCACTATTATCTGGACTGAGATTTTTATAGGCATTTAACAGAATGCTGCTGTGATTTTAGTGTGAAAATTATTCTGAAAAATTTGAATTAATAGATTAGATGAATTCTGACAAGCACACACTTGCACACACGCGTATGTATATAGATACCTTGCAGTATGCATCAACCTAGCCTGCTTACGCCTCCCCTCTGTCTGTATACACTGATACTGTTCCCTAGGCACTATATTCCAGAGTTAAAATGAAACAGTTCACATGTCTAATAGTAATTGTGAATCATTCTTCCTCTCCATAATGTGGACTACCAAGCATAAATATATTTTTCCTTTTTGGTAGTAAACATAATCATGTGGCTCTAGCTAGGAGACCACGCTCTTTGGATTTTATGGCCAATATAATCTCTCTCTATTGATTAAGTACTGTAATGTTGTTGGAGCATTCAGTCAGTACCACAGAAGTGTATACAACTCACATTGCATTTGTCTCAAATCCTACAGCACTCTGCAAAATCCTTGGAGTTACTTTACAATTGTAGTAAACCCTTTCTGCTGTCCAGGAACCTCTATACAGCAATGGCAGTGACTGATGTACCGAGTGCTGCAAAAGTAGGAAATAATTTAATTTAATTTACAAAATATTAGTGTAAAAATATTATTTTGTTCTACAGTAAAATTTCAGTAGTAAAGCCTCACTTCAGCAACTAGTATCTTTTTCTTAGGAAGAAAGAATAGATGGAGTTATTAGCTTATTTGTCATAAATTAGAAGGTGTGCTAACTATTAAAAATTAAGAGTTTCTATCATCTATCTGAAGTTCTTCTCACCCAGAAATTATCCCCTAGAGCTGAATAACTTAAACACTTTAAAATAAAATTCCTACAGATACAACCTGTTGGAACATAGCAATTATAAAAATAATATTAGAATATTGGCAAATATGTGTCAGCACACATCGCATGCTGTTCACACCACCCTGAGCAGGAAAGGCTTCCCTGTGGACAAATAATTACCCTGCTAACAAATAACCAGGGATTATACGTGTAGAGCTCTCACTGGCTTTGAAAGAAAATTATTATTTAAAGAATAAGCATAGAACTGCTGGAGTCTCTGAGCAGAACACCTTCCTACAGTAAGCTTCTTGGATTTAATAGTTTCTTTGTTTCATTTACTTTCTTTTTTTAATCTTTTTTTTCTTTTTTTTCTTTACTTTCCTTTACCACTTCATTCACATTCCCATTGGAAAAATATGGGATAATTGAGGAAAGAGGCTTTTTTTTCTTCTTTTCCTCCTTCAATTATCCTGTAGCTTTTTCTTTTTTATGGGATTGAACAATTTATCAAGACAGCCAAAATTATCTTTTGTTTTGTTAGTATCTGCATAAATCTGTGCAAGCTCTAAGGATGTCACTTGTGCTACAGTGACAAAAATAAAGGAAAATTTGGTCTTGGGGACACATATTGAGTGATGACGACAAAGAAAGGCAAAATAAATAGCACAGAATCTGTGGCTGAAAATATTATTTAGGTGGGCTGCGTGGTGTGAAACGGGTGAGACCGACAAGGCCAGCAGGATTTTGCAGAACTCCAGGTAGTTTGCAGAACAACTCAGGGTTTACTGAGCCTCGAGGTGAAAGGCAGATTCAGCTCCCTTTTCTGCCAAAGAGTATTCAAGTTTTCAGCAGCAATCTCATAGGAGAATCTGAATGTAGAAATACACAGAGTGATTCACATCCAGTTGCTTTCAGTCTCTACTGTTTGTACTGCTCAATGTTGTACAAAACACGTCAATATTTAATAGAGCAGAGACTGGGACCATATTCACTAGCTACTGAGTAAAGTAAGTCCCAGGGCTACCATTTTTACTTTCACATTGTACATCGTGATTTACATTCATTTGAACTGCTTTTGCATTTGTTAACAGTCAGAAATATTTCATTTAATCTGGATATTTATTATTATTATTATTTTCTATTTGGTGGGAAGAAAAAATCATTCTGATTTGGTTCAAATTTGCCCTATTTTTCGTTAACAACAGGATAACCCTTTATTACTTGAAAAGTCATTTCTGACTTACAGCCTTTTTTTTTTTTTTTTTTTTTTTTTTCTCCTTTCCACTATCCGGTCTGACAGTTAAATCCTCATTTTCAGAATTTCTGATTTCAGGTTACTGCCATTAACAATGAGTACTCCTGCACAGAATAGGAATAAATATAAGATGCTACTTTGGAACGTTGCATTAATGAAGCTTGATATCTGACCATGTGAATCTTTGAATACCTTTGCACTGTGTAAATGATCTTTATTGTTACATACATCTTTATTTTTACATATCATTTCTTTAATTAAAAATACTTATTGCTTTTCAGTTTGAGAAATCACCAGATCTGAAAGATTCCTACAGTCTGTACAAATCTTTCAAGTCGGTATACATACATATACATTTGTAAATATTATTATAAGTGTTTCATTTCAAGTGCCATCTGAATAATCTTCAGTTATCTTTATATACTTCATCTGTCTAATGACTAGTTATAAATTTGCCTAATAGACAGAAGTGTAGAATATCTATAGGAGGTCTTATGAAATCATTGAAAAAAATAGACGCTTTCCACTAAGTGAAACACTTTGCCGGTACCTGGAACTTATTTACCTGGGTTCAACCCTTTGTCACTCACTTTGATTTCATTTTCTCAAGATATACTGTCTCCTGAATACATTTTGGGATCCTGCATTGTAAAATAGGCTAGTGCTGCTAAACAATATTTAAAATGACATTTTTATTAAGTTGACATGAAGCATGTTGCAGAATTGCTTTTAATATGATAACATTTTGTATTTTACTGCGCCATTAGTGCAGCTTGGCAGGTGAGTTTACATGAATATTTCATCCAGAAAAGGCCATGCATTTGTAATTATAAATAATAGACCCGTTCAACAGAAAGAGACGGATGATTCTACAGCTACTAATTTTCCAATGATATCTAGTTGAAGACTGAAGGCAAAGATTTCCAACTGCAAAGGTACATCTTCAGATCACTGAAACAGTACTACAGAGGTCTGGCTGCTCTTCACAGTGGATTACTTACTTGGGGCTGGTTATGACGCTCAAATTTTGGTGTCGTGGTTTCTTCAGCTGTGTATTTGCAAAAGTACTGGCTCATCAATGCCAGGTCTGCCTTCCTCCATCCTCAACCCTTATTTCATTCACCAGCTAGCTCATGCAGTAGCTCACTCTGTTTTAACTAGTTAATGCTGATCTCCATATGGACTTTTATGTCAAGGATAAGGGAGTCCAGATGAAAAAAAGATGTGAATATGAGCTTCAGTTTTAACTTCTGGAGTTTTTCCATCATTATGAATAACGGAAACACATCATACATGTCATCATCATACAAAAATACCTGACCTGTCAACACCTCCTGCAGCTCTGGAGCTGGAATTAGTGTGGCAGGGCTCCTGATCTAAGTGGCTGTGCCTTTTTAGACCCCAAAAATGTATCTGTATGGTATTGCAGTGCTGCACACAGATCTGGGAACAGGGTTAGGGGAACAGAAGCAATAGCAAATTGTAAATACTTTAAGTTTAGTTCTGCTCACATAAACAAAATATACTTGTAGCTGTACAGGAAAAATTTTCCTGATGGTTATTGTTTTCTTATCGCGAAGAAAAACTAAATTTTCATTTGTTGAATAACTATGGATATTTAAATGCTATAGAAGGATAAATGTGAAAAGAAGCCTGAGTGTTCAGTTAGAAATCCTACTGCTGCCGCTTGAGTAGGTGTTGAGTCACACATGACATGCTCAGTATAGTAAATAACCATTGTGTAAATTCTCTGACATCTCAGTAGTGCACTCAGAAGCAACTCTTACACTTCAACATGCCATCTTGCTTTGGTGCATTTTAAAAATGTTCTTAATATTATTTAATTGTGTCTATTTCTGGTCAGTGGTTAGCATTGCTCCTCCACATCTGGAAATAATAAATCCTACAGGTGCAAAAATATATTTACATACATCACTGATTCTACTGTAATTTATTATTTTGGTTTAATATTTTTAGTTGTAGTCTGCAGGTACATTGAAAGCATTTTTAGTGTCAGATCTTCCAAACACTCAAGTGACTTTACCTACGTGAGTTCAGCCCCCTGTAGTCAGTGCTACCCATCAGCAACATTCGCCCTGACGCCTTTGGCACATTCCTAAGACGGTCCCTGAAGTACCTGATAGAAGAAGGTTTTGTATATAAGATGTACTGACAGAGTGAAGCAGCACGAATGTGCCAATGTGATTATTGATTGGTGAAAACGATTTATCCAGGCCAATTTTATCTGACAGCGGTGATATTAATTGCTATGGATACATACCATAAGAGCTAGGGAAGCTGCACTGTAATGTTATCTGTTACTATGCTATGTTTGCCATAAACTACTCTACTGTGGCTTCCAGCTCTAAAATGTTGCCCTTGGTTGTACCTGTGCAATTCCCTAGACGTGAACAGAGCTGTCTTGCTTTAGCAGAGAAGTTTCCCTATGGCCATATGTGACCGCAGAGAAATGAACAACTGTGGCAAGAACACGTTTACGTGTTTTCACATGCACATTTTGAAATATATATATATTTTAAAAAGGAGAGATTTACAATATGGAGAAAGAAACTAGGAGAGCACTTGGAAAGGAAATGGAGGGAATATACCATATGTATGTAATAGTTACACAAATAAGGAATAAAGAGTTAAGAGTTGAATTCTCTCCTGGCAGAACTAAACAGGGTAGAGAGGTTAGAGGCTAATCTTTCCTCCATCGAAGTTAATGGCAAGGCATCCATTAGCTTTAATAGGAGCTAGATTTGCCTCAGAAGTACTGAACTATAGCAGAATAAAAGAATGAAATTATTACTACTATGGAAGAAAATACAGTGTAGAAGTACACTGACAGGCTAAATATGTTGTTATGAAAAGATGGGGGAAAAAAATATAAAGTATTTTCGAATATCATTCCTGGTTTTGAAATGGAAGAGAGGAGAAGGAAAGGAAAGAAAGGAGAGGAGTGGAGCAGGGAGGTTGAGATTTAGGCTGAAGGACGATGTATAACGGAAGGAGTAAGATTCAAGAGTCTCAGGTTGATGCCTAGTAGAAAAATTTCTCTACAAATGCCTCTACAGTAGATCTACACTAATGGCCAAAGGAAAATTAGTGGACCTACACCAAGAACTGAAATGTAAAGCTGAATTTAAAATATACAAATAATAATAATCATAATAATTAAAAAAAATGAAACGCACAAAAAAATCCTGAAGAAAGTACACAAGAATATACAAATTTGCAGCTTAGATTTGCTCACAAATTACTGTGTGGTCTTTAGCAAATAACATAACCTCTCCCTGTCTTGGATACCTAACAATATTTATCCATTTCATACATTAAATATTAATGTTGTTCAGTGGTTTGAAAAGCACAGAGTGCCAGAAGAATGCTTGTTTATTGTTTGATCGTATTCCCAAACCTAGAAGAAAGTTGGACTCGTCAATATTTTTCCTACAGCCATGGAGAGCATGTTGCTGCAATGTGAAGTGGAAATAAACAGCATCGTTTCATTCAATTAGCTGTTCTCTTTTAGCAGTGTTTTTAATTCATGCAAGTTCATGCAAAATAAAAACACATAAAATTATTTTGCTGTTTTCTATCCCAAATTAGAAAAAAAAAGTTGTCCCTGGAGTGAACATCTCAGTAAATGTTTCAGTAGCTATATCTATTCTGTTATACCTATTCGTATACTTCCCCTTGTTAATATTTCTTGAATGTTTTTTCCCCTACATCCCCTTTCCATTGCAATCCCACTTATGCCAGATATTTGATTTCAAAGGCAAAGAGACTGCATTCTATCCCTTTCTCTTGACTTCTGAACTAATTTCTTAATGTACATATGGGCAGATTTTCTTTGTCCATGATGAATGTACACTTGATTTAATCTTCTCAGAGTGTCTGTGCTTTCCTAAATATGCCTTCTTGTAAATGAAGGGTTTTTTTCTTAAAGATTTAATTTTCTCAGAAATGTACTTTGAAAGCAGCCTGTCACAAAAGCTGTAGGAAGGTTTCTTTTTTCCCGTTTCTACATGTTCTTCTCTAAGAAATATTTGCATTAATAGAACTGGAAAAAATGGTGTCTTAATTTTGACAGACTGACTGCATGAAGAAAACAAAAACCAGTTATCTTAAAAACAGCTAATAACCAAAACAAACTTGCAGTATAGATCAGGAGTTCTGAGATGATTCATTTTTATTTCATTAAAGAGTAGGAAACTGTCAAGGCAAATTCAAAGAGATTCTGAAAATGGAAGGTCTGACTCCACTTTGATTTACATTTTACAAAGCAGAGGCTTGAAATTGGGCAGGGGGAGGGAAATCTTTGTGTCAGAAATACATGTTTTGCCATTTCTGTGAAAATCCATCCATACTTGGGGAAACTCTGACCCTTTCCAAAGATTCTGCACATGCTCAGAAGAGATTTGCTAGATGAGAAAAGAAAATATAGGGCTGGGAAGCTTCCCTCTTCACTGGTGTGGGCAACTTCTGCACCCTTGCGCTGCCCAGTTCCAGGTTGGCCGTACGTCACCTCGGAGATGTTGCTCCCAACTGGGTCATGGTCTACTAAGAGCTGCTCAAAAAGTAAAAGACATTTCTTACATGTGTTTCATAACATTGGTTTGGTGATTCTCCTCAGACCCAGGAGTCCACGGTGCTGAGAGACTGATGCACTGAGTATGCGCTTGCAAGGCGGGGACAGGGAGGGACGATGGGTCTTCACGTGACTCACAGCACATGTGCCTCGGTAAGGTGTGGTGACAGAGGGGCTGAAGTCCTTTCAGCCAGGAAAATTAAAGATGATGATCTTGAAGCTTTCTTAGACCTTTCTAGTGATTTTTCTGTGGCAAAGTCAGTGTGACCAAAAGCAACATGCTCTTCAACTAATAACAATACATTTTGAAAATAATATCCACAACTGAAAAAAATTTCAAAGTGTCATCTTTATAAGAAAAGTAGTAAAACACATCTGCCTTTGAGATACAATGTACTTCTGCTGAAAGAACTTCATAAAACATTTAATGTTGCTTTCTTTCAAATGTTTCTTTGTTATTCTGGTGTCCAGAAGACAGTGCATTAGGCTGGGGCTTTGCCAGACTGGGTTCAGGTTCCTCCCATGCCGTTGGTTTCCTGTGGGAAGCTGAACCAAATTGGTGTTGCTTGCCATCCATGAAACAGAGTTAATTCTTTGTTACCTTGAGGACTTCTATAAGATTAAAAACATTAAATATATTTATATTCCCACACAAAAGGCACTAGACAGGTCTTGGGATAAAAAACAGAAATAATCAACCATTTCATAATCATGTGAAAGATGTTCTGTAATAAAACTGACATTATTTTTACAGTCAACTTGTTTAAATGCATATTCTGGTTCTACTATTAAAAGAAAATAGAATATATGGTGGCAAGGAACAATATTGTAATTATACTACTGGGCTAAGATTGCTACTCAGACTTTTCAAGAAGTTTCTGCAGACATGGAAGGAAAGAACAGAGTTGCTAGATGAATTATCACTGATGTTGGTATAAACATATCAAATGTTTTGGGGAACTAGATACAGCTGTACCCACAGCTCTCTGGCCATAGAGACTTAATTACCTTTCCTTTCATTAAAAATAAAAAAAAATCTTGTTTAATTTTACACAAACTAAAAAAATACATTTAGAAATAGAAATGTATTTACATTTCTAATCTATCACCAGTTTTCTGTGAAAATAAACCCTCAAATACTTGCATCAAAAGCATGTGATGTGTCACAGACCTTCCCTCTGATTTCTTTTACAGCCAATTTGAAAGAAAAAAAGCAAGAAGGATAGTTCTTTCTTCAAGTATAGGAAGAAAGAACTTTATACTCCTTACACTACTTCTAAAATGTGGGCAGCTACTAGCACTGTCCTAGTCAAAATCCATTTGTGTCGTCCAGGCAGCTCCTTGATAATCTACAACATATTTAACCAATGTATCTAAACACAAATTTAATCAGCAGGTGACTTTATTAGCTAACCAGTAGCTAATTAGCAGACACTTAGGAAAGCTGTGGTACTCATTATCAAGCATTCACTGCAAGCTGTGCTTTTATTTCAGGTTTGTGTCTCTGCTTCTCTGTCATTAAAAGAATAAAATATAACAAACCCTGCATTCCCTTCTAGTGATCATTCATCATATGTGACAGAGCAAAAGCTTATAATTTTCTAATAGTTATCTGATTCTAGATCTTACTAGTGTGTATTATAAGCTTGCTCAGCTCTGCCGTTACACCTGTCAAAGACAGTTTGTCGAGCACGGTTGCAGGTTTCCCTGGGAAATATTGGAGTGTGGGGACAGGAAGAAGGTAATTTGATGGGAGGACCTAATCATGACATCTTATAAAAACATACCCATATACTGTGAGTTTGTGAGAGTTCCCAGTTTGTATTCCAGGATTTGAGTTTATGCCTCTTCCTTGACATGCCCTCATCTTTTTTTAATATGATACAAAAATGTATAGAAACAAAACAAGATTTGTCTTCTTTTTCTTTTTTTCTTTTTTTTTTCCCCCCCTTCTTTTACACCCCAAAAAAGTCGTGTCCTTCTGTCTCCTTGTATCAAAGGACAGGGCAGTATGTTATTTCAGTTTCCTACACAGAAACCAACCTTCCTGTTATCTGTCCTCATCAAAGTTACTCTCCTAGTGACTCGGGAGTACACGTGTCACGGACTTCTCCTGAACTGCGATGGGTCTATTCATGTGTAACAGATTCCCTCGGCTACCTGGGCTTCACTCAAATCTAGTAGCTAAAATTGAAACACTTTTTAGTGCCCTGCTTGCCCTCATGTGTACAAAGAACTGCCTGCCAGCATACTGCAATACTGCGTTTATTCTGCTTCCAATCTAAATTCATGCTGTTGACAGCTGATGGATATTTTTTATGCGTAGAGTTTAATTGAATAAACTGTGGTTTTGATTTTTAGAATGCTTACAAATTTTAGTTAACTGTTAAAAACAGAGGAAAACAGCTTATGCGTTCCAGTGACTGCTAATATTGCTACTAAAAATAAGTTTAACACTAATTTCTTTATGGGCTCCTGCGCTATTTAAAATAGGCTTTCTCATTATGCTCAAACCAGGATAGGGGAATATGGTGCACTCTGCTATGTTCTGATGCTATTATAGTTATGTATCCTGAGAAAACAAGTATCCTTGCCCCACCAAAGACTAGAAATCAGTAATAATAAAAAAAACCCCACAAAGTCGAATAATAAATCTAAGGGACAGGTTATATCTGTTATCTGATACCTTACGTTTATTTTCAGTTCTTTTCCTGCCTTTTCCCCAACATGGGACAATTTTAAAATTTGTCTTGATGGGCTGCTGGGCCATCTTGTCTAGACCGTACTTTGCAAAGACAAGTTGGACCAGATGATCCTTGACGTCCCTTCCAACCTGGTATTCTATGGTTCTGTGATTCTGAGAGATTTCTGCTTAGGTCATGTTACTGGATCAAGTCTCTCTACTCTGTCATGTTATTGTACATATGATATTGAGGGAAATATAAGGCAAGTGTTTGTTCCTTGGGTTTTCAGACAACCTTGCAGTGGGGTAGGTGGGGTGTAGATTTTACTTTCTGGCTTGAAGCCCTCTGGGAGCTGACAGCTACCAGCAGGCACAGGCTTGGCCAGAGGCACTTAGTTCTGCCCTCTCATATTCCACTGATCAACCAAGAAGAGGTCAGGGATAACATTAATCCCCAAAGGCATTTATACCCACCGCATATATGTTACAACAGGGACGTGTTGTGTTGCAGGGTTCTGGGTTTGTACCTCGTGCACGTATACATGTATCACACTGTGAACTGGCATTCAGCTCCAAAAATGTGATTCAAAGTCTGTAATGTGTCATTTTTATACAGGATGATGTGTGTATGCTAATTCTATTGATGTGTGATGGATTCATTAAACTAAAATGCTTCCATACACTAGGGGTTTTTTCAGGGAAATTATTTTGCTGTCTTGTCAAATAGAGGAAATTTTGTTTGAAGCAAGAGATGCTGCCTCTTAGTATTTCACACCTACCTGAACAACGTAAGTCCATTATTGCTTGTGCATCCAACAAACTCTCACAGAAAAAAAATGTTATTACACAACACAAGGAAATCCCAAGCTCACAAACATTATTTTGTATTTGGAGCAGTGTTCTGTGGGAAAGTCACTGCTGACTTCCCGAAGAGATCAGCTGTGCTGAATGGCTGCAAATCATCGTTAAGTGATGAGCAGTGGCTGAGGAAAGTCAATTGATGGTCCTTTACATTTATCTATAACTGTTCTAGGAGAAGCAGGTCCATGTTTTGCATCGCAGAACTATCTTGCTGCCTCCCGTTAGTAGCAGAGGAAGCAGAAGCTGGTCCCTGTGAGTAAAACAAACCTTAACTTGAGAAACCTTGTAAAGTTGTGGTTTCTACGTTCAGAAATAGGTAGTTTTTAGTCTTGGTAAGTGTGCTATGCAAGTGCTTTCCTTTGCTAATAGCTGGACTTAAACTTGATGCTAGGGAATTCTAAGTTGAATTATTCTCTTTAAAGAACTGTGATAGGAAATTTGGAACAGGATAGAGTAGGAAAGGTAATGTCTTTAAGATGTTAGTCTAAGGCATAAGAATATTTTTTATTGTAGTCTTTAGCTGAATTTTAACATCTCATAGGGAACCTAGAAATTTTGGGCTAGTTGTGTTTCCCATACGGATATTGAAATGCTGCCAAAATTAGCAAATATGAAAGTTGAGGGCTTGGGGTATATTTGAATTCTAGAACTGTATTTCTTAATGAAATGCTATAGGAAAAGGTTTCCTTTGAGTTATTTCCTTTTCAGGTTTAAAAAAAAAAAAAAAGGTAGTGATTTTACACTATCAAAAGGTGAATTCTGTTGTAGAGCATTAAATGTGAAAATTATATGCAAATGAATGAGAATTCTCTTCCTGATTGAACATATCACTGGCTTTTGCTTTAGCCTTTTCTGCTTTTGTGATTGCTGATGTCAATTGTTCAGACGTGCAGTTGGAACAGTTTTGTGTGCTTTGTGTTCATGTAAATTACCGAACAGCCAGGAGATGGTGCAGTCCTAGAGCTGTGAGCCAGGGTTTGCCAGGATAGAAGCTATGCATGATTCCTGAGTTATCTTTTTTTGATTAGAAACTCTTAATTATTTTTTTGATGAAGCTTCCTTATAATATGAAACAATCTAGCAGGTTGTAGTGATATGTATTCAGTATGTTCTTTATTGCAATAAAAATAGAGAGAAAGCAAAGTAATACTAATTGCTTTGTGTTATTCCATTCCAGAAATAGCCAAGTTGAGTAACTTAATGGTACTATCCAACACTACACTTGTACTCTTTTACAGCCCTGCCATTTTCATTTTTTCTTGTAACGTTGTAAAGCGTAGATCACTTAAGATTTTAAATTCAGGTGTAAGTTGATGCTTAGTGTAACACTGATATGCGATTATATCAGAAGACATATTGAGTTCAAAGTCCATAGGTAACAATTTTTATGAGTTGAACTTGACATCAGAATGTTGGGAGGTGTTCACTTGTAAATGGTACTCAATTACTCGAGTAATTCATTAATTGCTCGAGTAATTCAGTTCTTCTGTAGCTGTGCGATACATTAGGAAAAAAAGAAGAGGCAAGTGCAGTCCATTGAGATAATGCAAAGTGTTTCCAGCAGAAATAGTGAAGAATGAGAGCCACTGAAGGCATTAATCTTATTTAGAATAGTAGGTAAAATCTGGCCATCCTTGTTCAAGAAAAATGAATTTAAATGAGAACAGATGGAAAGAAGTGCAATTACGATGATTAAGTGAACAGTGCCTCTATCATATGAGAAGAAATTAAAGTGTATTATATAGTAGGACCTACTTGTTTAGCCTGGTAAAATGAAGACAGAAGCATGGGATCCACCTTTATAAATAAAACCAAGGGTTAAACATAACAATATTGCTGACACTCGGATTAGTGCTTAAAACCTGGCATGAATTAATGCAAGCCAGAAGTGTCAGAAGTCCTTCAGTGACGTTTTTTGGATGCTGGAATTGTACCCTGACAGCCTGGAAAAAATTGCTACAGATGCTCTCTGTTCTTCCCCTTATTTCCAGGCAGGAGCCCAGGTCAGGGCTCCACCCAGCCTGGCACAGCTTATGGAAGCCAGAGAAATGTGTCACGTTGAAGAGTCTATCAAAAATTTTAATAACTACAGTTGCATTAATAAGTGTTTTCTTTATTGTGTTCGCTCAGGTCATGGGGGGAGTTGCTGGAAAGTTTTTTGGGGGTTTTTTTAGTGTTTTGTCGAAACACTGCTAATGTAGAAAAGTATTAAGTCAGGTATTTGTAGATGTGCTAGCAAGCTAATGTTTGGGCAAACAAAATGCAGGTTAAGCATAGATACAGACAATGCATATGCTACATATATAACAGTGAGAATTAACTGTTGATGCTATTATTCTTTTTAATGCATATTTGATTTAAAAGTCTCCAGGAGACTGAAAACTGTGAATGTAGTTACTGTTCTGAAAATGAGGGCATAGATGAAAGGTTGAAAATTAGAGTCCTGTTAAGTGCAATATTTTCAGTACGTTAGCAGAAAATACTAATTCACAGTTGCCAAAAGGATACACTTAGGAAATTACAACTTAAAGGGCATGAGTAAGCAAGGACTTCTGAAAGGTGAATCATGTTAAGCAAATAAGATTACTTCTTTATAAGTGAACGGAAGAAGAGAAAATGCAAGATTTAGTATTTCTTTGTTTCAGTAAAGCTTTTTCTTTTTGCCAAAGTTTCATGCAACATATTTTTGTGTAATTTGTCTGGAGTGGATGCTTAAGACTCTTAATACTGCTAAGTAACCAGAATAGCAGGGCACAGAAAGGGCATTTGGGGGGACAACTGAAGAGCAGAATCCTTTTTCTTTCTTTGTTGGCATCATTCTCTTTAATAATTTAATTATCAGTTTATTTTAAAGCATGTAAGGCAATAAATATTTCAGGTGGTACTAAAGTAAAGATATTGTTTAAATGGCAGGTGGTTGTGGTCTCTTTATGGTATAATTTTTGATAAATTGAATGAATGGGCCAGGGGGTGGCAAATTAAATGCAACAGATCTAAGTGTTAAGTGATGCTCCTGGGTGGGAGTATTGTACAAGTGTAGTTGAACTGGATTATTGAATTAGGTAATAGTCAGGAAGAAATGTTCAGTGCAGGCTTATTGACAGATTCAGCGTTAAATGCTTACTTTGGCGTGTAGCAGCTATAAAAGCTAATGTGTCCAAATGGACTTTTAATATGAAACTGAACTTAGTTTATAAACCAGTTCATATAGAAAAACTACTAGGCCAAATTTCCCCATTTTGGTCATATAATGTGCAAACATAGAAATTGGAGAATATATTGTCTAGAGAGGTGGAAAGAAAGCAATATGCAGAGAGGTTGAGAGCCCCTGTTTGGAGTGTAGAACCTGGAGGAAATCTGTAAATCCTGCTTTGAGGACAGAGGGTCTTTGAGAGAGGAATGGGGGGG
>NW_010130515.1:29947-41220 GCF_000699245.1 Pterocles gutturalis | reverse complement strand
ATCATATTACGGGGGTTTTTTTTTTGATATTTCAAAACTTGACACCTTCTAGAAGTCCTCAAAAGTGAATTTCAAAGAAAAGACAGTGCTGTTACATTCTAATCCCCATAATATATATGTGGTTAATTTAACGCATGAGTTACCTCACTAAGATTGCTGCTACACCTTTTAGATATAAAGTTAATGGCATGCATACATGTTTGCAGGATCAGGCTTCACTGATCAGCTTAATATTTCGATGTAACTAATAACCCCCTCTGTGAGCTGGGTGGAATTCTCCCTGCCTCCTGCGCAATGGGATGTGTAGGTTAGGGAGGCAGGGAAACTGGTTTGTGACCGCTCTTTTTTGCACTGTTAAAAACATGAATTGTTTATAAGATGGGCTCTTCTCATCTTGCTATTCCACTTGCTGGCCTTTCCACCCCACGAGATGGATGAATCTGGCAGGTTCAGCCACTTGACAAACACGGTGGCTTTGATGGAGGTGCCAGTCCAGCCTCCCATGTGGGTGGTCGAACACGTGGAGATCAAATCTGGCCAAAACCCACCCATGATTTATTGCTGGGCATGGGAAAGAAGGCTTATGCCACCCTTTGTAACTCAAAAGAGGTTGCTTTCTCTTTGTATCTATCTAAAAACCTGACAGTGACCCTTCCAAAAGGGATATATTTGTGGACTCCCAGTCAAACTATACTGACAATTAGTTAGAAATTATAAATATGAATAATAAGACGCTTGCTGCAGCTATAGGCACCATTATTTCAATTAATGTATTTCCTTTTAAACCTTGTTTGGAAACCTGTATCCCTTGTTCATTAGATATTATTCAGTTCTATTCAGAAGGAATATATGATAAGATCAGATCTTGAGGGTAGGATTGTCAAAATAATGAGTGTTTGCATATGTAGCTGAAGATAAAAGAGGATGTGGCAGTACTCTATCTGAAAATCAGATTCTTAATAATAATTTCTTTATCTACATGAGATACAAAGGTGTTTTGAGCTGAGCTGTTGGCAGGATCAACGGCAATTTTTTGCAGGTGTTTTCTGTCTTATTTAAGCTTTATTTAGTACTGTCTGTAACCCAGCAATGCTCGTGTCTTACTATTCATGTATGTATGATTTTTTTTTTCACATTTTTCTCCGGGATTAGTGACCATTGCAAAATAACAAATGATGACATAAAACATGCTGCATACCCATATATGCAGCTTAAACTCTTTTTTTTTTTTTTTTTTTTTAGTTGGTGCTGCTTGCATTATGGAATATATTGCTTCTGTTCACACAATGTTAAGTCCTACAACATTTTCAGAATAAATAATTAGGAAAAAAATTTTTTTTAAAGATAGCTAGTATATTCAGTGGCTAGGGTAAACATGTAAACTTGCCATTCAGCCTTGATTTTTCAACCATATTTTACTATCCAATGGCAGAAAAACAAGCAAACTGCAGTATGGCATGGCTTTATGGTACCACTGTTCAGCAATTTTTATATACTGTTTCCTTTTATAATTTGAGACAAGATAATGATTTTTGCCATAAATTTTTTCCTAAGTATTCTTGCTGATGGATGATGCATTTATTTAAGCATCAGTGGACAAATAAAGTTATCCACGGGTGACTAACAACCTTGAATAAATACCATTTCACTCAGCAGCTATCCATACTACCTTAGCAATGCAATTACATGCCAGGACCTATTATCCCAATTAATGGACTGTTTTATATTCACTGTGCATTATACTCGAAACTCTTCAGAGGCCTGGCCTTCACTTAGCCAGAGGCAAAAAAGAAATGTATAACAAATCACCAAGAAAAGGCTTTCATTTACTTTCCAAGACATGTAGCGTGTAATTATACTTTAAGCATAACTAGGATGGACTTAGAAATGCTCTTTGATTTAAGTTACAGTAAAACTATATATTCAACCCGTGATTAAATACAGCTAGCTTGGTTTCCAAGATTGTTGGTAACTGCAAAAGCAGGTATTTTGCTATCAACTTCCTACATAACTTTTTTTTTGGTAATTATTTTGCCAAAGGTTAAGTTTGAGGGTTATTTATTTATTTATTCCCTCTTTCTAAGCATAGGAAACAAGAGAAGCAGTTCATGGGGACGTTGTATTTGCTGGATGGGTGAACAAATAAAATAGCCTGCTACGAAGTACACAACCCAGTGTTGTGTTGCTCCTTTGTAAAATGTCAGCCCTGGGCTACGTTTTATGGGCTGGAATTTGACCACCGGAGTTTCCCTCTGCCGCCTCTGGTGGTTTCCAAAGCTGCATTACCAAAGCTATAAAATAAAACACCGCTGTATTTCTTCTCCTTATTGTAAGGAGCATTGATTGCTTCTCATTGTATATTATAGCAAAGGGGCAGTCTATTACATAAATTTATTGCGTTTTCTTCGTGATAATTACTGGAAGTTATTGAACAAGGTAGGGAGTTATGACCAGTAAGTTCCTGCTATAGCTGAGGAAGCAAATCCACAAATATTTAGTGGTTCTAAACAGCTGTAAACAACACGTCCTGTTTACAGGGTAGTAGGAATTTACAGCTTACAGTCCATGTGAGGATTTTTCTGGAATCACGCTGCAACTACTACAAGTTCAGGCTTGAAATACAAACTGCAGTAAAAAGTCATCTTGCGCTGTATCACGTAGGTACCTTTTGTCAAGCAGTTTGACAGCTGTTAAGATGACCACTAGATTCCCCCTTTCCCTTATTCAAAAATGGCATTACTATTTCATGAGCAGCTGCTTAGGGAGCCTCATGAAATCTGCATGCATACATTAATGCCTGATCGCTCTCTTTACGTTTTGAAAAGGAATCTATCAATGGAAAAAAAAAAAAATCAATACTGTAAGTGTCCCAGTAGGTCTGTGGGTTCCAGTAAAATACAATCACTGAGTCATCTTTCTGTAATTTATTTTCCCAAATCATTTGTCCATCTCTTTGGTGTACACTGGCAGCTGTGCCCTGCCAGCTGCGGGCTGCACAGATTTGCCACGCTGGGCTTGGCACAGCCGGACCTCCTGCAGAGCCGCTGCAGAAAGCCCTGGGCTCGCTGGGCACGCCGACGGCAGCCCCTCTGGACTCTTATTCCCCCCTTCAGCCCTGGTGTTGCTCTGCACCTGCAGCTCCATCCCCTCTGCCCAGGGACAGCCTTCCTCCCCGCAGCCCAGCTCCCGCAGAGGAGAGCTGCCACAGGTCACCAGAGCTCTTCCCAAATTCCCTGGGGGAGCCTTGTTGCCTCAGTCCCTTGTCCCCTCGCCCCCGAGCTGGATGTGTCCCTGTCACACAACATAACGTCAGCTGCGGGAATGAGGCCAGGGGATGTACGACTCAAGGAAAAGAGGGTCAGTGGGTGTCTGCTGCCCGCTGGATTGAGCTGCAGAATCAGTTGGGTGTGATGATAAAAGAGAAACGCCAACAAATGCAAAGTGGGTGAATTCCTTTTTTTTCTAGTAGTTCCTTCATCCCCCAAAAGAGAAGGGGGCCTGATCTGTAAGATGGTTTTCAGGTCGTGACATCTCTGCTCTCTTCTCCTTTTTATTTTGGGTCCAGACACATCAGTGAGTGGAGAGCTTTGGATAGCTGAGATATTTAGATTTATTCCCAAATTCAAACAACCCTCAGGTTGATGCCTGGATTGAAGATTCCATGAATGGAATCACATTTCAAGCTAATATAGTAATCATCCAACTTTTTAATAAACATAAAGCAATAGCCCTTAAAATTATGTAGATAAAGTATTTTTACTGACTTCAAATGCCAAAATTCCTAGGTTTTTACTTAAAACATGTAAGAGAAGTTTTGTTAACATGCAGATCCACTATGGGAAATGCTAATGTGTTTACAAGGTAGCCAGCTGTCCCACCAAAGGAATGCTACAGGTGTAATCCAAATACTCATTTATTTAAAGATGGAGGATATAAGCCAAGAGTTAAAATTAAAACTAGTAAGTCTAGCCCTTTAGCCCTAAATATATAAACAAACTTGTACAGTAGAAATAAAAAGCTAGCAAGTATATTAACTCCAATTAAATGGTGATGACTTTGATAAATGCTGCAGCTTCAATAAATATAAGTGATCTCCACATTACTCTTCATTTATTGACACCCTCGTACTATTTTGAGGAAGATTCATCTTCCACCAAAGACTTTTATTGCTGTAATATTTCACAACTGACTAGCCAATTTCTTTCATTAGCTTAATATTCACAGTTAAAATAAAGAACTAACGTTATCCATAATGACTATCTATGTCAGATATGAAGACAGTGTTGGGGGGGGCGTGGAAAACACTTGATAAAGAAAATTCCTGGTCGTCGTTCACTGTTTCTTACTTCAGTTTCAAATATAACACTGGAATGGGTTCTGAAATAGACTTTTTTTTTTTTTTACCTATTTTTCTGGTTTTCTTCTCAGCCTTTTTCCTTCTGATGGGTAGAAGCTGAAGATGGCCTTTGCTGAGTCTCCAAAGTACTTTAAAAAATTTTACTCCCTGGGTGGGAGGGTAGGCAATTTAAGCACTTTCATTTCTAGGATTTCACTGGGAGAAAATCATTTTACAAAACTGAAAAATTATTTTTTCCCATTTCATTGTGGAGGTGAAACAAAGATTTAAGAACTTAATCTATAGAAGTGGCGACAGAATTGGGCTAGAACATTAGTCTCTCAGTTTTAGCCACCTACCAGAGCAGACAGAAAAAGGAGATAATACTGTGGAAGGCTTTCTGCTGCTGCCTTTAAATAGTCCTCTTCTGCTAGGAGAAACAGAAGAAGGAGTCGAGCCTTTAACGGCTGGTTCCACCATCGCTGTATGGACAAGTGCCCTTGATATGTACTCTGCTCTATGGCTGGAAATATGCAAGATCATAAATGTCATCACTTCTTCCTGTCTTGCAGCGATTCATTGCTTTCCAAGTTTCTTTCTTACGATTGTCCAGACAGCAAATATATTTTGGTTGTCTGTAAGTATTAATTACAGAGCACTACACATGATAATAAGATTTAGTATCATTAATGTTGATCATTGTCCAGTAGAAAGAATACAGTAATAACACTAGAAAAATAAGGTCTAGAAAAAAAAATAGATATATAAATAAATAGTGATTTATTTTTTCCCTTCCATAGTATTCCCAGTATTATTAGTAGAGAAAGTGTGGCAGCCTCCTGTCCAGAATTTTACTGGAAACTCCCAGAGCAATGGACCTCTTTCTAGGCCATTAAATGTTATGAAGTTGATCAACGTACAGATAATAATATGTGATAGTTATAAAACGCATTTTTTTACATTACCCAGTTAACATATTAAATAATTCAGAAGTTGTTTCTCTGCTGTGTCTCAGAATAACAGCAAGGGTGGATATTTTTGCTTGAAATCGCATAAAAATACTCATAGTATGTGGATGAACACAGCTTTTCTATAACACAATGAACTTTGATGCCATTTTGTTATCACAATAAGACATATCTCAGAGTGTGGTACTGTAAGATTGTCCTTTTATTGGATCATTGGAGGCCGGTGGGGCATGTGTTATCTCATTTTAACACACACCTTGTGGGTTGTTTTGTTTAACTAAATGATGGATGTTTCCAGTCCAACAGCTTTTCTGTGTACAGAGCAAACTAAGGAAGGTGAATAATGTGACCATGGGATTCTTTTAATTTAAAAAGAAATGTTTCTTAATTAGAGATAATCGTAGATGCTCTTGCTCATTGTCTGAGCAAATCCCACCAGCTGCATTGCACTTACATAGGGAAGGTACTGTATGTAACACTCTATTTCTACTTAGCTCGTTGACTTTTTCTAGTGGCTTCTTCTAACTACCTCTTTCTAAGCAATCTGATTTTTTTTAATGTCTACGCTCACACAACTTCATTAATATTTGTGTTTTTGATATGGTGGCAGTGAAGTATGTTAAGTTTAGATACACCAAATTAAAGAAGCTGTCCTCTCCTGGGGGGACTGTAATTGTACAGTATACCTGTACGTATTTAAAGAAAAGAAAATCAGGCAGCAGTTGCTCTGCTGCTAGGAAGTCAGCACCACCTCAGGGTTGCTGCACAGACAGGGGCTGCAATGTGGAAGAGCTGGGTCTGCTCCTGGGCTGCTGCGAGACACTGGGGTACAGCTTTACCTGTCTTCACTTGCTCTGATGTCACTTGGCTCTAGAAATGCTTGGAGAACTTTTGGTTTCTCCATTCACTTTCTACTTAACAGCCCCTTCTGTTCCAAATAACGCCTTCAGGAGTGGCATCTCCTTTCCCTTCTTGCAGCTGCAGCATCCTTTTGTTGCTTTTCCAAGACTCTGCTGCAGAACTGCTCCCCCCAGCTGCTGGTTCTGACTGTCACTCCACTCTGTGTCCTTTTTTTGGCTCTTCCTCATCAGACATCGACTTTTATCTTCATTTTTATGATCCTGCACTACTTATCCCCTCTGTTTATAATCTTCCATCAGCTACTGGGATGCCAGCTTCTGCCTCTGACCGGTGAGGGATGCTCAGCCACGTGCTTTCTTTCGTGCTCATTATTGATCTTGGGGAGGAGCTTTTTTTGTAAACATCTGTCTAGCCACGCAGTTATCCTGCCTCAGATCCACAGTGCTCTCTTTTGTGCCGTCCCAAAAAACTTCTCAGTGCTTCGGCTCCTGATATTCGAAACCCATCGCTACCATTCTGGCCTCGTTTTTCCCATGACCATCTGCTGTGTTCTGTCTAATACTCAGAATGCTGGCGCTCAGAGCCTTCCCCCAAGTGGAAATAAAAAAATAATAGTTGTTACATGTTTCCCATTGGTAATGACTAACTTCTTGTCTGGTTTATGAAGTGTAATCACTATCAGTGCAACTTGTAAATCCCATTTTCACAATGAAAAGCAGGTATGTAGGATAGGATAAAACATGTGCTTGTGATTGCCATCATAAATGGTATCTTTCCTTGCGACTCTTGATGTATCATTTCTTAATTTCATTTTAGTGTTCTTTATTATGTTCTGCCAGAGGTTTAAACCAGAAAAATGTGAGCTACTGTAAAAAGAAATTCAAGCTGTGCATGGAGCCCTCCTCCCTTGTTATAACTTCTGTTAACAGTACTCTGATTTGTGACAAGTATAAATGACTTTGAAAATTATTTTGAAAATCTTCCTTCCACTTGGCCATTTCATAGTAGAGAAGTACAGGGCAGCCTTAAAATTACAAAGAAAATAATGAAAAGGACAAAGTAACAAAAGATACCAATTTTTGTTTGATTGGTTTTGTGGATTTTTTTGGTTGGTTGGTTTGGTTACAGTACTGGTCAAAATCCCCTCCTATCAGAGTCAAGCTTCTACTCCAGATAAAAAATAATAAAAAAATAGAAGTATCTGCACATGGGAAAAAAAAAAGTATTATATAGATATGTTCATCAATTGATAAAGCAGCTGAACTCAGTATTAATAAAAATTGCTATTCATTATTTGAATTTGTATGATTGACCACTTAAACGAGTAGTGCTGTAGAAAAGCTTGTGACTAAAAGGGAAAAGTCATTCAGTTCAGGGAGGTCTTGTAGGCTTCATAAAATAACTGTTGATTATAATTATACACTAATCTCTGAAATATTCTCTTGGGAAGAGGACAGATAATGAATAGGGGAAAAAAAGAGCTCAAACTGATACACTTTACTGATACCAAGACTATGTTTTTGCAGCCCATTGTGTGCTGTGAGAAGTTCTTCAAAGCTTGTTGTTTTTTGCTAACCTCTTATTTCACCTATTTAGTTACTTATACTATGTGAGGGAGAAAAATGTGTATTTTCAAAGTCACTTATATAGACAAGCCCAACTGCTTTTGCATTTCCTCAATTGTCATGCTTTTAAAAAAATTCCAGTTTTACCTCAGTGTTTAGACCTAACATAAAGAACATAAGTACGGATCTGAACTTCTCCAGCATCAGACATTAATTGTTCCTGTGACTTCCAATATAACAATTGCTCTTGATTTTTAACATGTTACAGATCTGATGATTTGCCCTGCTGCTTACATGGAACAAGAACCACAAGGACAAACTTGTTTTTGCTCGGGTGCAACAGAAAAGCAGCTGTTCCGGTTTTGACCCAGAAAATTTGCAGTCACGTTGAAAATCATAGTAGGAAATGATCACCTAGGAAATAGCCTCAGCTCTTCCTCATCTCAGTGGTAGTTGTATTGACACATCAAAGGCACACGCCTGCGTTACTTTCTTACTAATTAGAAGGTGTTTTAAAAGAAATGAGGTTAGTGAACGCTGATAGTACCACTGTCTCTGGTGAGCTGCTGGAATTTCAGGGTGAGATTCGGCACATCTGGGACAGTATAAAAACCTTGTGTGTTTCCTGCAGAATTAAATCTATAGTGGAGAACCATGGACACATTTAAGGTATTTCACATTGCTGTAGGTGTTCTTGCCCTACTAGGCTGTAGAATTTCCCAAATTTATAAATAGATAGCCCATTTCAATAAATGAAACCTCACATTCACTCTTTAGCCTGAAGGATTGTGTAAGTGCAGCAAAATGCATACCCATGTTGATATTTAAATTATCTTTAGCATCTGCTTTAAGAGTTATTGAAATTAAGGCTAATCCAGAAGGGCATCCCTGTATCTATGAGTTAGAACAGATTTCAGATGTGTCAGGCCTCTGACAATTAGGAACTTTGTTGCTTTTTTTTTAAGAAATGGAAACAGTCTGGGAACAGTTGCCCAATAATTTTAAGCTTAGTGTTCTGTATGGGGAATACCACAAATGCTATTTCTTAAAGGCAAAAATAAGAAGTCTTAAGCTTGATTAAAGTCTCTGTTATTTCCTAATATATTTTACATAATTCTCCAGTTTGTATAATATTGCAGATTTTTAAAAAATCTGTAATATTAGTGATACCAATTGTATAGATTAGGATATTGTATTTTTCTGATTTATAATTTTATTGCTGCTACTCAAACAAAATATCCCATAAGAAAAATAATTCTGAGTGAGCCCATGTCCATGGAGTTACTCTTTTAGCTATATTTACATCTTTGTAGTTTATACTTCTGCCTGAGAAATATTCATATTTACTAGAGCATATTTTAAGCTTCACAGGATAGCGTGACACCTCTTTGCCTGTTCTCCTGTGAACACTAAATCATGTGGGAGACACACAGAGAGAACCCCAGGCTCATTACATGTTGGCTTAGTTCTTTTGTAGTTTAGTTTAGGTTCTAAACATACATCAAAGGAATATCAGAAAAAAGCAAGCTATGGCTAAAGGTGTCCACTTCTCATAAAACCAGGCACTTTTCTGCCTGTAAGGTTCAGTCCTGGAAAGGTTGAATACTTCTGCTGGATGCTGAGCACCTTCATTAAGACTCATCATACGGGACTCCTCAAAAACCCTCCAGGATTCACTGATGTGAAATCCTAATGCAGCTCAGTGCCTCCCTGGTGCAGCTCCACACTTCAGTGCAGTTTTGACACCCCTGACCTCGGGACAGCGATAGGGGGGTGCCTTCCCCAGTTGGCTCACTTACCAACTGTGTTGGGAAGTTATTTCAGTGAGGGGATGCAGTTCCTGGTATTGAATTCACAAGTACATAGCGAATTCTAGTGCAAACTAAGGACACGGCTTTGTATTTATCGTGTGCACTTTAGAAATTATCTGTGATGTCTCATGCAGTATGAGAATAGTGCAGAACAGAAAAAATATGGAGTTAGCTATTTTTAACATCTTGATGAATGTAGAACATATTGTGAGATAATTTTTAGGCAACTTAACATTTTTGGCTAGATAGTTCTATGAACTCACCTTATGCTTTAAAGGGAGATGGATTATGCGTGATGCCTGTGACAGGCAAGAGATCGACCCAGTGGCTCAGACTGTTGGTCCACACACATGGTGATACTCCTCACAATTGACTCCCTTCTTGATGGCTTTGAGCCAGATGTGCAGTACTGAACCAGGCAGAAGTGTAATTAATATTGAGCAAATACAGGTGTCGCGTCTTGTCTGAATGCTGATTCAACCTGCTTCTCTAGAACAAATGATTTGAATTTCTACTGAATTAGCAACAGCAGTCTGTTTGGAAAGAGATTTTGAGGTCAGACATGCCACCTGGCAATTGATGTATAAGTTTGTTGAGAAAATATACCAAAATTGCAGAGAATTCTTCTAATGGGGACAGGATAACATGTAAGCACTCTTGCTATGATTACCTTTATTTGACATTGCAGACATGTTTATTTGCTATATATTTAAATCAGAATAGATAGCAATCATTAAAAAAAATAAAAAGAATCATTGTAATCTCATTTTCAGTGCAATAAGCTTAATGTTAGAGTGTAAATGCATTTGTTCTGAAATCTCTAGACTTCCTGGGCAGAAGAGCTTTTCTGTAATGGTCAGACAGCCATCCTAGCCCTCTTTTGCATACAAGAAATGAATACATCTCATCTAGGGCTGTCTAGCAAATTCAACCTCTGGCAAACAAGCAGGTATTCTCGTCCGAGTTTATTGCACTGTAGCTGTCTACCTCACAGCCCTGCAGTGGTTGGAAAGCTGTTGCAGAGGACCCAGGGAGTTAAACTCTAAGTAGCATATAACACTTACTGTCTGGACTTCTACAGGAATATTTAATACACTCATTCAGAGAGAATGTCCAAATATGTGTTGATTTATACCTTTTTTCCCCCACAGTCCAGCTTATTTTCTCTGAATCCTGATTTAGGAATATTGTTGTATCTGCACTGAGTGCAAGACATAAATATATTTTCTGTTATGCAGTTTTAATGACCAATTTTCTACAGAAAATAAGAATATAAGCTCTTTATGACCACCTGTTACTTCTGGAATCAGCTTGGTAAGGGAAGTTTTATGTTTAGTAATCCAGCAATTCCTGTAGTTAAACTTTCAGAAAAACATAGTTGTTTTTCCAAGGCAAATCCAACGGTGAAGGGTTTTTTTGTTAAAACATAGTTGTTTGTTATTCCTTGTACAAGATATATAGTCTTGTTTTGGTCATGATTGCTCATGCTACCATATGGGAGTTTGTTCATATTCTAGTTGAGCTAAAATCTGTTGCCATGTGTTTGACTACTCATAGTATTTTTTTTAAGGCTTGACTGTTTTTCACAGCTAAATTGAAGCTAAATTTATTGGTTTTATTTTTCTAAAAGAGAAATTATCAAGTCAGATGCAATGATAGGACAGAGAAGAACGGCGAAGTTAGTTACTTTCCAGTATTGCTTTCTTTTATAATATTCTTAAACAACAAGTTC
>NW_010130515.1:0-29916 GCF_000699245.1 Pterocles gutturalis | reverse complement strand
ATTTTTAAAGCATGATTGACTGTTCTTACTGAAAGCCATTGTTAATGCACGCAACTAATTATAAAGCAGGCATGGCCAGATGTGGCCGTACTTGAAATATCCCGGGGCCATTGACTTTCATAGTCTGGAGATAAACAGCTGATTTCTCACATGTCCTTCAACCTGGCTGAACTTTTATATATATGTATGCATATATATGTGCAGGGACTCATGGAGAAATGTGAAAGCCTTTAAGGGGCAGGGAAATTACAGCAATGCAACAGTCAGACCTGCTGATGGTTCTTTGCTGTGGAAGAAGAGGTTTATACTAGGATCATGATGAAACTCATCTCTTTTATCTTTTTTTTTCTCTTTTGTGTGTGTGAATGTCCTTTTAATATTTCTGTATTGGATAAATCAGTCAGTTCAGTAGGGTGAAAAAATGGAGCAATTCTTGTTTTATTTTGTTTGCTTCCTAGCAGCTATGCTGACAACAGATAGACATACCAATTTTAGATGTACGTTGGCTTTGTTTCCAAAGCATTCTGTAAGAATAATTCTCAAACTTTAAAACATAGCTGTGTTTATTTGTATTCTCACCTATATATGTGAAAGAAGAGCTTTTTTTAAGCAATTTATTGTTGTTCGATACTGTTGCTCAACAAATCTGGTAGAGTTGTGTGAGGATTTTGTGCGGCAGTTACGCATCCAGTTGGAAGAGCCTGTCTATGTGGGAGTGTGGTAATGCTCATACTCCTTATTTTCCTTTGCAATTCAATGAGCTCAGTTACATCGAAAATAGGTCTGTCAAACAAAACATGAAACCGATGATTGGCTGAGAAACACTTTGAAGGAAGGGAAGAAAAAATATATATATATACATTCCCAATAAGCTACCAGGCTGACTATATTATCCCTGGCCTGCCACGTAACCATGTAATATCATGATTCTCTGCTGCTTTCATAGGCCTAGGATGAGACAAAATACTCCCAACAAAACCAGAATTATAGGTAGTGAACACAACTTTGAAAATTATATGAATGGAACTGAAGGAAAAAATAAACCTTAAAACAAACCTAGGGACCAGATCTTTTGCTTTCAGAATAGTCTTGGGATCTAGTGAATGCTCCTTTTAAAGAACAGAGGGTGCTTTGAAGTTTAAATTTATTCAGGTCTTATCGAAATGTGTGTCAAGAGCTTGTGAAGATATTTCAGTATTAAGCAGCACTGCTGGGGATGCTGGTTCTTCCACATGCTGATGGACCCCAAACCAGTTGGAGAGTAACACCTTACTGTCAGTGCCATACTGTGAAATCTTCATCAATCTCATAAAATCCATTTATTCCAACTAATCCTGCTTGGTTTTTTTTTTAGGAGTCAGATTTTTCTACTGAGAAAATAATTTTGGAGAGACATTGGGGGAATTTGTTTCTAAGGTTGTTTCTATTTAGCTGGAGCAATTTAGCCCAAAATCAGGTATGAGGAAGTCAAGTCTATACATAGAATTCATTTATTTATCAGTTTATTTGAAAAGGTGTTATTGTTGCAATGTTTTCAGTTGAATTTTCTTCTTTTCAGTTTGAATAATCTTTCCATTCTTGACACCTTTGGAAGCACAGGTGACTGCAAGCAGTGGTTAACAGCAACAAACCTCACAAGTTAATGACTAAACTATCCCTACCTGCTATTTATTGCAGCTCCCCTACAGAATCCTCTGACTTTTCTGCCTCAGACCTGACATGAAAGGCACTGGAGGGCAATTGGCCACTGTGAATTTTTATAGCATGTCACAATTGCAGAAACATCTGTGCACATAAAGCATATTAAAAATTTGCTGACAAGACCATAAATCATTGAGATGCTAAACGCTGCAGTATCAGTTTTGCAGTCAGTCATTAAACAAAACTCATAATTTATGAAATTATACATTCCCGTCTAAAAATGCAATATTTCACCTCACATATATAAATCAAGATACTCACTGTTCCTTTTCTTTTGCAAAATATAAAGCTCATCAACAAAGATGTGTCTGTCAGGGCAAATAAAGTGGCTCTATCCATCATTCTCTTGTCAGAAACAGATACATTCCTAGTTAAACCTTATTTTTCTTATACAGATTGTCAAATCTAAGGGACACAGTCTATGTTCTTTCTGCTTATGAGTCCCAGGCACATCAGTAATAAGTCTGCACATGGATGGCATGCAAAATATTTCTCCAGGAACGAGTTCAGGAGCTACATTTTTCAGAGTGATTCAGGACCTAGTTTGAGCCTGTGCTCAAGGCCACGGTCACTCCACTGTTCACGTTCTTTACCTGTCATTGATGTCTTCTAGTCTACAGGGCAACTCTCTTAGTACACTCCTGGAGAAAATTTGGGTGCAACCTCTGTTTCAAAAAATATTAAAGTCCATACCTACAGGCTGATAGTCTTGTACCTGGCTTTGCTGCCTTTGGGTATCTCTTCTGCCCTTATGTCATATGAGTGGTCAAAATGGAAGGTCTGGAGGAAGTCTTTCCACGAAAGGTATTTTGGTGTGGTCTGCCACAGGAACAGGGCACATCAGTATCCAAATCTCAGTCGGGTCACTCTCTGTAGAAGGGCAACATGATTTTGAGGAACTAAGTCTTTCTAATGCTTGTGAGAAGGAAGTGAAATATGTCACCCCATGTTATATATGATACAGTGAATTTTCCATTGTTTTACTTAAAACAATCTGCACTTATTAACTTATCGGTGTATTTTCATGAAGTACAAAATTATCAAATAAATATCTTTGCTACAGCGTTTTTTCAAACCCATTGTCTAGTTCAAGCTTAGCTACCAAGAGGTAACGAGTCACAGTCTGACTCTACTGATTTAATTAGTAAAAAAACTGTACCTGCTGCTTGCATCTCATCTAAAACATAACGGGTGAGGCCATTGTAAATAGAAATGAATTATTTGCATGTTTTTGCTAGTACTTCACTCTCACGGGTTTCAGTTTGGGATTGGGTGTCGGCAGGTCTCCTTCTGGAACAAGAAATGTACAAGAGCGCATCTGAGTAAGTCTTGCAGACGTGCCATCCTGACCTGAAAGTCTCATGTGATTTCACAGCGTAAGCGTGAGTCAGTTTAGTATTTGATTGAAGAGAAACTCATTTGGAGTTGTGTACAAGACTCAGGGTTGTAACATCAGGAGATGAACTTACAAGGGAGTTGGCTCAGCCTCCACCTATGCTTCTCAAGTATTGCTGTGAGGCCAGGGATAAACTGTTACTTGGAGGATTTCCTGGATTTCATAAAACTAAGCAATTATTTCTGGTACTGCAAGAACCTTGGGAGAAAAATTGGTTTACATGTAGGCAATCTTCTCCTTTCCTTCACTCTGTTACGGTTCCCCTTTTCCCACTTCAGACAGACAGGCTGCAAAATGTAATTTTACACAAACAGACTAAGGAGAAAATTTTTCTGTAGGACCTGTGTCTTGCCTCCAGGGCAGAGGGCTTGGGCAGTGTAAGAGCCAAAATTCTCAATAAATACAGCAAGTAAGTTTCAGATCCACTGAAACTTTTCACTACTAAAGCTACCTTAAGCTACATATGTTCATCAAATTCCAGTATGCACAACTTAGTTTTCCTTGCTGTTTCCACCAAATAGAATATTGTGCTGTCGTGGACCCTGGTACCGCTGGATGCAATTCATCTTGTATGAAGTAGTGCTGAAGGAAGTGGGGGGAAAATAATTCCACTGCATTGACGAATTCAGCCTTTTTGACTGGATACCCAAGTGCAGATACAGTTTGTCAATGGGAGTAAGGCACATTTTCAGAAGGGAAATTTTGCATTGTTTATGAAGCAATCTCACTGTTGCATTCATTGTGTAACGCCTCAGATTGTTCCCTAAGTATTAGGACAACTGATGTGGATAAATGTGATACACTAATAAATCAAATAAAGACTGGCGGAGAAGAAAATGCATCTTTCCAAATGTTTTCTTCTCCATAAATGAAAAGGAAAATGTTAGCATACACTTAAATTAAATGAGATTGTACTTGGGTAAGATTCATTGGAGGGAATTCTCAATTTTTGCATATTTTTTAAAATCCTCCTCTTCTCTGGTCATAATCCTGGTTACAAACCTGATTACTGCTGCACACTAATTCTTCATCATGGAGTCTTTTATGCTCTGGTTGTCTAGTTCAATCTCAGATTGTAGATTTACATATCAAGTAAATAGTGGAGTATTTATTAATCCCTTGCATGATGGCATAGATTTTAATGTCCTGAATTAATAGGAGAGAGTTGGCTGACATGATAAAACAAGAAAATAAATCACCCCAGTTCTCATTCAGATTAGCTGCATGTTTCCACAAGGCAGAACAAAATTAACAGGTAACTGTCATGAATGTAAACTGAGTCTTTGTTGATCCCTCAAGTAGGTTAAAAATACAAGAAAAATGAATATACATGCCATTCAGGGAGTGCTTTTCATCTTGAAGGACTTTATAATCATAAAGTGAAAAGACTCCTAGAAATAGGAGGTTGATCAAAGCTGTTCAAAAGGGTATTCGGGTAATTTCCGACTTCTGTTAAACCTTGATAACTGAGTCTATGTATCACTCATCTTAATTATCCTTTGTTTTATGGGTGGTTCTTGTTTTAAAACTAGTTTGAACATGGAGACAAAAAGTCAAAGGATCGTAGGATAGATCAGGTTTGAAGAGCTCAGGAGGTCATCCTGTCCAACTTCTTGAAGCAGGGTCAGTATTAAGGTCCAGCCAGGTAGCTCAGGGCTTTGTCGTGGGGTCTTGAAAACCTCCAAGGGCAGAAACTGCACCAGCTCTTTGGACCTATTTTCTATTCCTTAACTGCCAATCCTATGCCCTGAATCTGTCAACTGATCTTACCGTTTCTGCCTTCCAGGTGATGGAAAATTCAGGGTGAGAGTGATGTGATGAACCTTGTTTTGCTTTGTTTTGTAAGTAGGTTTATACACTATGCAGAATATATGCATGAGCTTTCATTAATTACAGGAGTACCACAGAGAACTGAGGAGTTCTTTGTTTCCAAAAAGATAGATAAAAGGTGGGAATTTGTAGCTAGCTAGACAGCCAGCTAGAGCCTGGAGACAACTGGCTCTGGCGAGGGAGGTTTCTGGAGCATTCAGAAGATGTTGGGAAAGGTCTCCCTCCCTTTGCTTTCTTTAAGGTAGGCTTCAGTGAACAAATTATCTGAGTTTTACATCTATATTCTACGCAGCCTATGTTGTCTCAGCCGTCTGTTTCAGATAGCACATTTTCTGCTCTTCCTCACTCTAGGACTTGTCACTCAGACTGCAGACAAGCTCAGTAGCCAGAGATCTCTGTGAAAATGCTCTGAACTACAATTATTGACAATATTGATGTTTTAATTGTTCTCATTAAGTTCCAAAGTCTTTGCTGCATTAAGAAAGTGTGGTAAGCTCTGAGGCATTTGTTTCAGACTTTTCATACTTAGCAAAAAACAGTCTGTTACATTGGGTTCCAAACTGAATGTTTCCTTCATAATAAAAAAAAGTCATTTAAACATATATATGCTTTTATATGCATACACATACATACAGAAAGAATATTAAAAAATAAGATTTTAGAGTTCTCTCAGTCCCATTTCACCCCTTTAAGAAGCCTGTGGTATCTGTTAAGAGTTGTTTGGAGGCAGTTTTGATTTTTTTGCAAGTCATAGGTATTTGTTCTGCTTCACTTCAGCCTAGCAGCTGTCAGCCTGTTTCCAGGGCTGTTATCTTCCTCACCTGTACCACAAATGTTGCCTCTGTGTTTCAGTACCAGATTTGGGGATTCCTATATTTATGGCCATTGGGAAAAAAAAAAAAAAAAAAAAAAAAAAAAAAAAAAAAAAAAAAACACAGAAAGTGAATGCTGAATTCACCTTAACTGATTTTAACAAGCAACAGGCAGAATGCAGCCATACTTGGTTGCAGAAGCTCCCTCTGTTATTAATAAGTACCTGAAAAAATAACCTTTGTGCACATTTATCCTGAATCATGTCTCTATAGCAAAGTGTCTGTGCTGGGGAGTTCTAGGATATTTTTTTTTTTTTTAAAACAAATTTCCTGACAGCATGATTCTGCTGTCAGTGCACCAACATGAACTAGTTTTCCTGGGCCAAATTCAAAGAGTAAACACAATTCTATGTAGCATATTGTAGTCAAAAATGCATAAAAAACAGGAATGGTATACTGGTGTGGTACTTAACTTCACTGATAGCTTGGTACCAATAGTTACAGCTGTTTTGCAATAGACAAAACCAAATCCATAATTGTAGTGTGTATTGCAGTCTTGTTTTTCCTTGGTTTATGATGTTCATCTGCAAATAATGTTTCTGCTGCGCACTCAGTTTATAAACCCTACCTGATTTACAGATTATCAAGGTTTAAAGAGAAAATGGACAATACAATGATGAAAATAATGCTGTGCTGGCAAAGAAGGACTAGGTGACCTAAATAGGTCTTTTACATTTTGAACTACACTGATCCTATGAATTATATATTTAAATCTAAGCAAACATATGAAGGCAGTAATTGAAGAAGTTAATGTAATATTCTTGTTCAGTTAACAACAATCCTATTTTGTTAATCTTTTCACTGGAGCTTAACAGAAAGCATATTTATGCCATTTTGAAGTCTAAACTTTTAAAGACTTTTCAGCTAAGGACTGTAGCTAGGCTGGTCCTTTTGGCAGGAGGTAACAGTGCCCTCCTGGAGAGGTCAGAGCATTCGGATGTCCTAGCAGGATTAGACATTAGCGCTGATGCTTTTGTTACTACCTAGACAGGCAGACCTACGGGAATTTGAACGTTCCTAGATGTAGCTGTGGAATACATGGCAACTCATGCAGAAAACTGGTGTTTCTGTTGTTTCTTACACGACAATGCAGGCTGCTCAGACAGAATGATTGTGTTTGAGCAGCTATGTCTTGCTGGCCTTGCCTCACTCAGCCGGAGCCCAGCGAGCCACCCTGCTTCCTTCATGGCCCGGACTGTGAGCCCAGCAGTTCTCCTTGCTCTGAAAGTGCAGCCCGAAAGCTTCTGCTCCTCAGCATGGATTCCCTAAGCTCTCCAGTTTGGATTTGTCCTTCAGTCTGGAGAAGAGGAGGCTGAGAGGAGACCTCATCACTCTCTACAACTACCTGAAAGGAGGGTGCAGTGAGGTGGGTGCTGGGCTCTGCTCTAAAGTAACAAGTGATGGGACAAGAGGAAATGGCCTCAAGTTGCACCAGGGGAGGTTTAGGCTGGATATTAGGAAAAATTTCTTCACTGAAAGAGTGCTCAGGCATTGGAACAGGCTGCCCAGGAAAGTGGTGGAGTCACCATCCCTGGAGGGGTTCCAGAAACGTGTAGATGTGGTGCCTGGGGACATGGGTTAGTGAGTTAGGTGGTGTTGGGTCGGACTTGATGATCCTTGAGGTCTTTTCCAACCTTAATGATTCTATGATTCATGTCTTACAGTTGGACTCGATGAGCTTTTCCAGCCTAAATAATTCTATGATTCTATGTCTCAGATGGTAGGGAGAAAAAGAAAATGATTAATTTCTTACCAGTTTGAAACCACATTAGATTTTTACTTCGTGTCATGCTGGAAATAATGACCATTGCTGAATGGCTTTATAGGCACAGGGGTATTCCCCACCCAGGCATGCACACAAAAGTCCTGTTTCTGAGAGCTGAGCAATTAAGTCTAGAGCATACCTGTAAGAGGAAGGGGCAATTTCTCATATATATCCTAACATATCCCCCATGAACATGTGCTTTTAAGAGGGGACTTTCTTCACTGACTTTTTGCAAGATTAAAGCAGTGGACTTGAGACATTAAAATTAAAAACAAGTTTCTGTGTTTTGAACACTAGTAATGCAATTCCACTGGGTTGACATTGCCCTAGAGGGTCTGTGTTCAAAGAAAAATGATGGCAGCAAGTTCAGGCAGCCAAATAATCCTATCAGCAGATCATACAAATTATTTTATAATAAAATATAATTTGCAACTTAGATGCAGCAGGTGCTTTAAGACCTCCAAATTCACTGTCCCTGCATATATGCTGAATTACAATGACAAAAGATGGCAAATGTTAAAACTTTAATGGCACCCACTGCACTTCTAATAATGTAAATTCTATTGCTACTGAAAAAACATCACACAACTGTTCTAAGCAGTAATGATTTGTAATATCAGCTCTCACTTATACCTTCATTATTTGTTGTGGTTATTAACAAGTAAAATGTAATAGCGACAAAATGGTATTAATTTATTCTCATAGTATTTCAGCTGATGCATGTGGAGGAGCATACACAATGTTTTTGTTTGGATTTTGCCTTATTAATCAATACATTTTAGAGCATTTTAATTGATTATCCAAACTTTATGACTTTGTAACCTTTTAAGCTTTACCTTAGAGGTCATACAAAAAAACCAGTGAGGTTTCAGAAAGTATTGTCAATATTCACTTGACTTTAGCATTATCTCTTAGGGTTAATTTAAATAATAGGTTTTCATTTTTTCAGCAAATTTCTATTCATATGGAAATAAGAATTAACAGGTACAGTTGCTGCAGTAAACAATAAGAGCCTTTTGCAAGATGTATCTGAAGACAAGTGCAATTAAATAATGTTAAAGAAAACCAGAGAAATGATCTTACATTTTATAAAGGCATAGAGGTCATCTCATCAGAAAAGTGAGAGATCTATCCCTTAGAGTTTACAGTTTGTGTATTTAATTGGAAACAACATTAACATAAAATTTTCCCTGTTTTTGTTCCTGTGATACTCTGTACTCTGACCTGTAAAAGACATTTGCTCTATCTTACAAGTTACTTAGTGAAGTCTAAACACTTCAGATGTGCTTGTAATTCTGCTGTTTTGAGTATATATTGAGTATAATACAACTGAAGGAAATACGTTATACTCCATGCTAGCATAAGCTCAATCTGTTTTTCTGGGGTCTGTGTGCAAGAAATCTAGCGTTTCTAGGCTTGTTCAGCCAGCACAGGTTTAATTTTTGTTGATGAAATTAGGGCTGAGCACAGGAGTCCAAAATAGGGAGGCGATCCTCTCTTATTTTCTATTAATTAGCCTATGAGCTAAATACAGGATTTTTAAGCTTACTTACTTACAATGAAAATGTACAAGTTGCATTAAATGTGTAGATTTAAAAGAAGCATGTAAAACTACCATATTTAAAATACTTTCAACCATAATGTTTGGCTATAAAAATACTACTTTTAGTAATTTTGAAGTCTGTTTACATTAATATTTTTTTTATTTTTAAAATTGGTTTGAATGTTGGGAATGCCACATTGAATGCCACAGGCAATGAAAAGGATTTTATTAAAGTAGTACTAATAATAGCTCCACTTCTACCTTAATTATATTTCCTTTTTGGAAAAAAAAAACCCCTCCCTTATCATCCTTGAGTGCCCTTTAAATCAGGACACTGTTGACACTTTGTTTCCAATTAACAGTAAAAACCTTCTTTGATCCTTTGGCTTTTTTATGAGATGAATTTATATTTTCTAGACTAACATGCATGACAACATAATTCTCCACACTTATTAATATTCAACTTCTTTGCTTTAATGAGGGAAACGAAGAGGAATGGAATGTCATCTGCTTATCTGAAGCAGCAAGAGCTTCGCTAATATTCACAGACAAAACCCCCTACATTTAAATAACATTAAAACTGTGACACATTTGGCCAAAATCAGGTCATTCAGAGTTAAGCCTGACACTCAGCTGAATTAGATTTCTCTGTGTGGTTTTCCAGCATAAAAAGTAGGAAAATCTGTGTTTCCACTCATTGATTTTCTTTCATATTCTTTTTGAAATAGGATTTGTGGAAAGGGTGGTAGGTTTATTCCTGTGAACTAAAGAGCCCCTGGCATCTGCTGATTCCTATGTGGTGCACTGTCGTGTTTCCCAAATAGTGGCCCAACCTTAGCGGGATCCTTAGAGGTTAAGAATAGGGATGACTCCATTGACCTTATTCCAACTAGTGGTCTTTACCCTACAGGTCTCCTTAGTAGAACTCTCAGGAGAACTCACATTTTAGCTTTGTCCCCATTAAAACATAGTTGCTGTTCATGTAATCCAAACTTTACCAGGTGTTCCTGGACTCAATTGAAGCATATATATATCTTGTGTTCATTCTGCAGTGGCATAAAAGTTTGTTCCCCATTTCCCTATTATTAACAGATTTTATCGTACAAGAATATTAACTTTATGTGATACGAGTCCTTAAAATTCCAGCTCAGAAGTCTGGATACCTAAAAATATCCCTTTGTTATTCCCTAAAATGGCTACTCGTAGCTATTTAAATGCTTGTACTAATACTTCAGTAATATTTTAATGAGTTCAGATAACTCCTGTTACTTCTAGCACTTCCAGAATGGCTTTCTCTTTTCTGACAGGAACGAGGTCTTGTAATTTTTCCATGGCTGTGAGAATTTTCTGGCGTGAAGTATTATGGATCTTTACAAAGAAAGAGAGAGCTATAGCAGTAATACTTTTTAGTGGTCAGTACCATTACCACTATAATGGAAAATGCCATACAAAACAGTCAAAAAAAATCTCCATTAACAGCAAGCTTGAAAAACCTGAAAATAGATGTGACATCACTAGTATACAGATGGAGTTAAAAGGAATACACAAAACTTGCAGTCAGCTAACAATAAAATAAGGTGGAAATGTAGCTGAATAAAAAAAATTTAAAATTTAAGTCACTGTAGCCTATCTGAGATATTGCTTGTGCATTGGGCTTGAAATAAGTTTCTTTAAAAATCATTCTGTATTGGAACAGTGTATAAAAGCAAAATTATTTTTTTCCCTTTGTGAGATACCATTTTAGACCAGTCTGTTTTGTAGCAGTCTTCCTGATATTGGATGCTCTTCATCTTATTATCCTGATATCATCTCCTGATATCAACAAAATCTGAAGGCTTCTAGAAAAAATATGCAGATTAAGAAGTGTTAGTTGAATCATAATTTTTCAAATATTTTGGAAACTGGTGAATTCCTCCATTGTTTTTCTATAACTTTTTCTATACAGCTGACGGTTTTCATATTGTAATGTTAGAATCTTATGAACAGTGGTGACCTGCACACTCCAAAGCTGTTGAATCAAACAGAAGCACGTTAGCCCTTGAATTGCACATTGAACTGAAGTCTCTGAAATATCTTATGTTCCAATGGATGGAGGGGTGTGGCTGAGAGGGACTGGGAGAGAGGCTAAAGCATGTGCTGCAGACACAGTTAAACGTGTTGCAGATGGGGTTTCTTGTTGTGTGAGGACATCTTTGTCTTGCTGCCATATTAGTGATTTGTCAATCAGCTTCGTGCTCCATGTGGGATGCTGGGATAGGCGAGAGGTGAGAAAGCACCATGAGAGAGAGCCTGAAGGTGTAGGTGGAGTGCTTGAAGAGGAGGAGGAGGAGATTCCACTGCATGAGTCCTACGCTGACTTTTGTCAGTCGTGCAGTTTTCATGTCTATCCATAGAAATCCATTTCTCTAAAACTAGAAATAAAAACCAAGACAACAAATGGTTCGTTAGCTGTACATCTCATACCTGTATGCAGGGTTTGCTCAAGACTGTCTTAAGCCCCAAGATCCTCTTCTGCTGCACAGCAAAATGGGTCCCTAATTTGGGGTGACTCACAGGCCAAGCAGAGACAAAGCTATGGAAATATATTGCTGCAAAACAACTATTCAGTGTGTTCATCCTTTTTAACTCTGGGTTGCACTGTTATATCTTCCATGCAGATGACAAATTTAGGTGGGGGAGCAATAAATATAACAAATAGATTTTAAAGCAGGAGTTAGCAAAATGCTGTGAATACTGGAACATCCATTCAGTAAGGGCAAAGGAATACAGATCAGAATTCTTAGGTGACAAAAAAGAATAAACTGAGGATAGTAATGGAAAGATATTCACTTCTCAATATTCATTGGTGCCGTATCAAGCTAAAAGACTTATTTATATTTATAGATATATTTCAGATGATATAGTAATCTTCCAAAAGTAAATTTTAGTACTGTGAGAGGTCTGTATTCAAAGCACTGGAAGGCAAGTTTTCTGAAGAGCAGACAGAGCATAGCTTGCAGGAGTGGGTTTTTCTCAATGCTACCACACCATGACCTTCAAGTGTCATTATTTAAAAAACAGGATGAAGTTTCACACTGTCCCCTTTTACATCCTTGCCTCTTTCTCAAAGCTGCTAATGAAGCCTTTATTTAAATGCAGTTACTATGCTGCTAATGATGTGGATATCTACACCAGCAGGCTGTGATACAATTGGCTGTGGTCAGCTGGGGTAGTTGCAGTGAGAATTATGGGTTTTGACTATTGATGAAGACCATTGATGAGAATTCCTCATTTTCTGTGCATGGTACAATATAAACTATTTTATTTATTGCTCAGATATTCTTCCACCACGCAGTATACAAGGAATGTAAATTTAATCCATTTCAACCCTAAGAAGCAGCTTTTATGGGCAGGACTGTTGTTATCTGAGCTGGTAGCATGCCACGGCAAGAGGCAGTAGGAAGGCACATTGGTTATGCCAGCTGCATGGCTCTAGCTGCACTTATGCCTGATGTCAGCATGGTGCTGCTTCTCTATATTTGAAATGTCCTCTGGATAAAAATTTCCATCACAGCTGCCTTAACCAATTGACAGAACATTCTGTCTGAGGGTGCAGATGTGCGGCTCCCAGAGCAGAGATGGATAGCTTCTATCAGTACTAGAAGAAAATGAGCCTGTCTCCCAACCATAAACTGAAAGATGTCCTCACGATCAGAGATAAGAACCAATGTTCATCAGTTCTTAGGAAGAAGGGGGTTCCTTTTTTTATACTGATTTCCTCTTCTGATGTAGTCTAAACACCTAAAACCACGCTATCGAGAGTACCATTCTACATGGAAATGAATTACAATACCTTGTGGATATCTTCTTTAGACAGCCATCAGAGAATGATAGTAGGAAAACTTGGAGTAAGCAGATCAACTTTTATAGAAAGTTAAAGAACAAACCAGCATATATTTTCAGATGGATAGCTGCCAGTATAAAACTTCCCTTGTTTGTTATGCCGTTTCTTTTGAATATCATATCAGGTAAGAGAAACCCTTTGAAAATATGGAGTAAATACTTGACAGAGCTATTGTAGATCCTTGGTGGTAGTAGAACTGCAGACAGCATCAGCAATACATAGGCTAAATGTAGCAGTTCTGGAGCTACTGCAAAGCAATGGTATTGTCCAAAGGAAATGCAAACTGCAAGACAAACATTTGTTCAGAAGCTGAAGGGAAACTGGGATACATGCAAGAATGTCATTTAAAAAGTGCTCATGATTTTGGTGAGATATACAGTTTATTATGCACCATTTATCAATCTTGGAGCATATCCAGGTCATGACAAATGTGATGTTTGCTTACTCAGCAATACTGCTTTCTGTGCATATTTCAGTGACAAAAAATAATTTTCTTGCCAAATTTAAGTTAGGCTAACAAAAACTGAAGAGATGGAACGGAATTTTATTCTGGATATTGGATCAGAAACATAACTGCCGATTCTTGATGAATTCTTTCCAATTACAGTTAATCTATAGCTGAATAGTTATACAAAGGCCAGAATTCTAGGAAACATACAGGAACTTGGAGGACGAAAATCCAAGATGTGATGATGTTTCTGTAATCGCTTCTCAAAACTCAGGTCTTCATTGGCAGCTCTGCACTCTCTTGCTGAAGTAGAAGCCTTAGACCTCTCACACTAGTAACAGAGAAATACAGACCCCATCTTAAACCATTTCATTAAAAAATATGTTTCTTAATTGTATTCCTTAAAGGTAGATTAAATGGGTGATATAATTTTAAAACAGTGTGATTATAAAACAATAAATGATGTCATTTTCTTATTTGACAATCTGTGAGTAGATGATGATGCGTTGAGAGCTTGATCTTTGGCCCTCAAAATGAATTTTGGCCCTGATAAAGAGGCACCTTTTTTAACAATAAAGCAGTGTAATCTGGACTCATTGTGGCAAGATATAAAATGGCACAGTGTTATTTAAGGACCCATTTTCAGAGTGGCTTGCTTTCTCCGATACGGAAATTAAAGCAACTCCACATAAAGCACAATAGTACCAAAGAATTCCTACCATTCCCTTATATGAAGGTTTGGAATGTGATGAAAGTTTAAAGAGCAGTATTTCTAAAGTACAAACAAAATGGACAGTACTTTGTGACAGAATAATATTATATAAAAAATAAAATTCTTATTTAGGGTCCTTGTTGTGCATATTAACACCCTTTTAACTTGAGAATGATGTTCTTCTAACAATGTATAAGGAAGCAATGGTCTTAATTTTTCCTTTTAATTCTTTATTCTTAATGTGATATAAAGTATAGTAGCTGTCACATTTGCAAGGGTCCTGTCTTATAAGGCTGGTGAAAGCTGGATGCTGGCTGAAAAGTGTCTGTAACTACTCTTCCATCACAGACCTTTAAGAAAGACAGCTATTCTTATGTGAATAGTTATCTTGCCATCCCTATACAGATCCTATTTTTAAAACACTTATTAGAACTGTATTTTCTCTTAGTTATATTTGATTCTTTGTGTGTGTTCCAGTATTCACTGTGAATGGCCTTATTTCCTGTTATCTTTTTACAATATCCTCATTTTGTAAGATATGATCCTCCCATTTTTAAATTTCATTTCTTGGAATTTTCACCTCTCAGTTCATGTGCATGTGGTAGCATACAGGTAAAAGGGGACAAAGAAAATTTTGCTGGAACTTCATCTTTTCCATCATTCTGCTCATTAAGCTTTTCTGCATCTTTTTGTAACATTCTTTCATTAAAAATACACATATATCATCAGCTGATTTTAAAACTGCTCCTGACATGTTACCGATCTGAAATGCAAATCAAGGTTTGCATTTTAAAATCTTAAAGTATAGTTATCATGCAAATACATGAGCCGTTTATTTAGCCATAGAGTTTTTCTCCTTTTCCCAGCTTCACCAATTAGTTTTTTCTCTCTAAAGCAGTTATGAATGGCTCCCTTAAGCTTATCACTGCAGCTTGGGAAAAGAGCATGCTTTCTGCCTGGGACTGGAGAAAGATAACACTCATCTTTTAACTCTAGCCAACATACTAGATTTTGAACTGGTGTATTTTTCAATGTAAACTGGGAATTTTATCATACTTGTGGAACATTTCTTTCTTTGTTATCCTTTCAGTGTGGAAAATAATTCTTTCTAGATGAAGCATATGTATGTAGAATACATTTTATATTACAAACTACAGAAGACAGAATAACGAGTTGAGATGCTCCTGATTAAAGGCTGCAATACTAATACCACCTCAGAGGAAAAATAGTTTTGAGTTTTCCACTGTGTCCTAAAACGTATTTTAATCTTATACTTGAAATGTCAGGCTTTGAAGCTGAGCAAACCAGTTATTGATTTCTGTTAAGTATCTAGAAATTGTAATGCAAAAGATTCTGAAGGACAGCAGAGAACAAGCAAGGTTTACCAAAACCAGTGTTACTGTAATCCCTGGAACATCTGGTTCCAAATATTGTCCAGCATAAACAGCCTGGACGAACAATTTAAGATGGGGTTTTCAGAGATGTACCTACTCTCTATTGGCACTTAATTACTCACCTGCAAACTACGCTTGTCAGTGCTTCTGATGAGTTGTTACCTAAGCTGTAGGACCTAGATGGGCGAAATGAGAGGATATTGTTCTCTCTCATTCAATCACATTATTCCATTCACTTTACAGAATTTGTATCATTACAGTTCTTCTAGTGCTTCATGAAAGAGAAAGAATTTCCACTGTAGTAATATATTCAGTGATGGTTTACAACAGCATTAAATAAAATCTTGCTTCCTTTAAATGAATTATCAAAAAGAACTAGAAAGAAAGGGCAAAAGAGAAGGGAAAAAGTAAATAAGGTTACACCTCATGGAAAGAGAAAGCTCTTGACAAAAAGAAATTTTCGATTCATGACAACTAGCTGAATAGGAAAACACTAGAATAAGATGAATCAGAACACCCTAGGCAAAAGAGCAGATCGTCCATCTGAAAGCATGTACTCCTTGAAGAAGAAAACTCTACTGAAATCAAGAAGCAAGATAAAGGGCTGAAAGAGTCAAAGCACATACTAAATATGTTAAACACAAATAGAGATCCTAATTCACAAACAAGTGTGCTTGTCAATTATCAAAGTGCTCAGCAAATACAGTATATTTTTTATTGGAAACATTAATGTGCCAAGATGATACATATACAGCAGAAAGATAAATATGTGCCCATTCCCCATCAGAACTTCACTTGATTTACAAAGAGAAAAATTTGTCTGGAAAACTGACTGGATGCAGAACTAATCTTGTTTTGTTTTTTTTTTTCTCTCTAGAATTAGCACACAGTACAATACTGACAAACCGCAGAGACACCTCGGGTTGTAATCACTTGTCTAATTTCAGTTGTCTTCTACTTCCATTGCAGTCATGTGAAAGTATGAAGAGAACATATAAGCTCTTCGGGACCTTAAAGTATACAATTAAGCTATTAATAATGTACAAAAAAAAAAAATCTGTTTTTCACTGCCATGCCTTTTTTAATATAATTCCTTGCTGGCTCACCCTCAGTTGCTAATTCTAAATGAATGCTGTCAAATTACAGAGTGCATATTGTTGTCAGGATAACCTGTTGTTATTATATGCTGATACTGTGTGCTAATGAAGTGTTAAATATCCAGAGCTGCTAGCTCCTTGATCCAACGGAATATGAACACTATGAAATAGATGTGATACACGACTAAACTGAAAAAGGTTTATTGATCTATGCTTGAATGCATTTTTCATATAAATTAAATATATCTTTCTAAATTAAGATGTCTAAATAATCAAAAAGGCCAGATACTGGGCTTGTGTGATGTCTTGACTTCCATCTCTCTGCATTAATTCCTGTAAACTGCTAATCCTCTTTCTTTAGGGTCCAATCCTCCAGAGCGCTGCGTGCTACCTAGAAAAGGCTGCACACTCTTGCTTTGTATCCTGATAATAATAGCGTTTAACACTTTGTAAGCTCACGTCTTGAATAATCAAACTTATTGATATCAGTAGCCTTATTCAATATTTAAAATTGCTGTTTAGAAATGGACTCATTTTTCATGTGAGGAAAGGAATCTGATGAAAGTCTACAGGGCAGTGATGTGCCTCAGAAATCGTTCTACTGAAATGAATTACTTTTTTGACTGAGTAACTTCAGAAGGCATTCACATCAATATGGTTTATAACATGTGGGAAAGAAAATTGACAAGAATTCTTTGGAAAATAGAGGCAGTACTTCCTCACTACTTCATAAACCCTGAAAAACATGTTCTTTTATTTAAAGATGAGTGAAGGGGTTGGTATGTTCCTTGCCATCCAGCCTTTTTACAGGAATCAATCTTCCTGAAAGCCACAGAGATGTAAAGGTATTCAATGTAAAAGGAAAGGACATTGTTGAGTTGGGATGTACTGTCACAGAAACGGAGGAGCACATTAGGACAAGCTCTTCCGCAGACTTCTTTTAGTCGGTGTCCTTTCTAGGAGACTGCTTAACTCAGCCCATTTAACAACCTGTTCCTTGCCTTTGCTTTTGAAAACGCATTGACACTTGCCCTTCTTATTTCTGGAAGCAGCCACACAAATCCAATAGACTGGGTCCAAGTATGGAAAACAGCAGTGTCATAAAGCTTAATTTCAATAACAAGCTTCAGCAGCTCAGAAAATGCATACTCTTCATTCCTCCTACAATGGAAAGAAGTATCATTTAGCCTCTAACAAGGAAAGAGGTAATGAGTTAAAGATTTAGTGCTTGTGTTTATAGAAGGCCTGTGTGAGATGATCAACTGGAGTAAACTTTGGTTTTGTTTGACTGTCTTTTGAAGATTTTTCCAGTCACATTTGAAAGTAAAAATTTAAATTTATTAAGAACAGATTGCTGTCAGTTGCTTTTAAAAAGAATAGTTTATTGGTTCAGAAGAATCTGCCCAGTAAACATTATGTACATATCTTCATACAGCTAAATATCAAAAATGTTATTTTCTAAATCTGTCAATTGATTAATTATTGCCTTTTCCTCTTGTGTTCTTCCACACAATAACAATAGAGCCTTTTCTCACTCTCACAATGTACTTTTCATTAATAGAGACGAATGTTCTCTGTAAAGGTCAGTGTTGTTCTAACAGATGGAAAAATGAGGGCTGGACTATGGTCTAGGTGCCAAACTGTGAGTAGAACCTAATTTGCAGAGACCGAACTTGGTGTTTGTTTCCCTGGTTAGTGACTCCCAGTGACATACCTGGCTTTACTTGTTTTTGCATTATTCCCACTTCGTCAGTCAGGAAGAAAGCAGTAGCTGCAGGGCAGGTCAGACTTTTTTCTGTTTCCCCTTTGCCAAGATTGATTCCAGCACAACTCGCTGCAGTAACTCCTTTGACCCTTGTAGCCTGCATCCCAAACACTTCTGGTCCTCCTGCCTTTTATCTCCAGTAACAAGTGAGAGGTGGATTCAGGAAGAATATCAGCAGTGAATTTTGCTCCAAAACGGTTGAAAGCCATTGCATTTAGTTGCAGCTACTGAGAGGCTGGACTAGGTTGTCACTTTGACTAGTTTTGAGCATAAATAAATGCTTGTAATTCTTTGTTCTCCATGATCTCTGAGAGTTTTATGGAACAGAAGCTCTTTGTGCATTCGATAGTTTATCTAGGAAAAGGATAATTATCTCTGATGAGGTCTTAAAAAAAAAAAGTATTATCTTTTTTGCTACAAGTTACGTTAAAATTATCAAATAATTAAGAATTGTGGCAGTTATAGTAATGAAAGATCTGTGAAAAAGGGAAAAAAATTATGTATTTAAACTCCAAAAATAGAATTTTCAGCTGTAAAAATTTGGTTAGATACATACTGTTTAGCTATCTTGTAGTGCAAAGCACAGTTTCAAGGAGTATTACTGCACTTCTCCATTTATCTTTCAACTGGGCCTATATCTCATTATTGTTTCTACTCATGACTCATAGTATTTCTGCATTTTTATCTACTTAGATTGACATATCTGATTTACTCTCACACCAGAAACCTTTCCTATGCATTTCCATAGACAGATATTAGTCTCTTTTAAATAGTATATAGGCTTGAGGTCCCATCATCCCAAATTCTGCAGTTCAAAGCTACTGGAGCTGCTTTACTGTTTGTCCATTCCATTTGTAGACCACCAGATGTGTAGTAATAATTCAACACTACATTACAGCTCCCTATTTTTTTTAATATATATATATATGTATGTGTGTGTGCTTATCGGCTTGCGAACAGGTAAATTGCACATAATTCACTTATTTATAAACAGACCTTTCAGCCAGTCATTGGTTATTTGCTATGCCAAATAGTACGCTGGATTGTTTCAAACTGATTCTCCCCTTCCCATCCAATACACAAACAACATAAGCGTTAGGTTAAAGGAGCATGAGGGAACTCTACGGTATTTTATTTCTTATTCACATAAGATTGTGTTTCTCAACCATTGCTATATAGTGAAAATTAAAATTAAAGATTTTGCAGTTAGGATGAATAACACAAACATTAAAATTTACCTCGGCTGTAGCAAAATTGTAAGTTTAACATATTGTCCCATACATCCACACATTATTTAGTCAGGTTTACATACTTAATACATTTTCCCAAAGGCTACTGCAGATTTACATTATACTCTGCATTCTTGAAGTACTTGCTTGTCTACAAAGTACTACAGATAAAAATGATACGTCAAATAAATGAGATGCGTGTCAGAAACCTATAAATAATGAATTAAATGCTAGTATACTAATACATATTACAGAAAAGACGAATAGGTTCCAAAAGACTATTTCCCTTATAACTTAAGCTGTAAGGTCATGGTGCTGTTTAGGAGGCTGAATTATATATATCTGGATTTATAATTAGTCCAGTTATTAACCTTTTCTCCAGTTTCTCTCTTTGGTGATATACTGTACTATAAATTCTAGAAGAGATTACCTTGCAGAAAATACGGTTTTACATAAATGCTCCATGCATATTTTATAATCACTTTTAATTTATTTATTCTGGGGCTAATTCCCTACAGTCTTGTACTGGCGCAGTCTTACCTGTGCAAGATGGGTATGAACTAAACCAAAGCAGAACTTTCTGATCATTTAGAGCAAACATGCTTTATTTATTTTGAATGGATATGCACTATGTAGGCTCTATAGAGTTGAGGCAGGTCAGGACTCAGGTCTTGGAGTAACGTGCCTGGCAGAAATTGCAGGTGGACCTAAAGCACTAAATCATTATGTCAAAAAATTAGCAGATCTCATTCATCCTAAGCCAATTACTATCCCAGAAGACGTGTAGATTTGTATGCCTTTACTCTGTTTCCTGATCCTCATTTTGACTGGTATAAAAACAGGTGGTGGTCAGATTTACAGGAAAAAAGTTACATAGCCAGTTTAGACAAACCTCAGGCACTGAAAGAGACATTTATATGTATATATATGTATATATCTGCAGGGATTTCTGCAGGTGACCAAGATTTCTGCATCCAGATCTCTACATGGGTTATTTTTAAAGAACTTGCATCAGAACCTTCTGCGCAGTGCTGATGACAGCCAGCGCACATTAATGGGTGCACATTAATGCTGCATTAGCATTGTAAAACTGCAGCGTTTCACTAAAGCCTGCCAGAACATGACCCAATCTGGACTGTTCAAATGGCCGTACATGTGTTTGTAATTTGCCATCCATTCAAAAGCCAGAAAAAGAGAGATTAAATTATCTTCACAGAAACTTCTCCTGAAGAAGCCAAACGGAAGGTTGTTACGCTGTAACAGTTTAAAACACATCTGCAAACAAGAGTTTAAACACAACACACTTGTTTTAAAGATATTTTAAGCCATTATTCTGCTACTTCATATTTTTAACTTTCAGAACAATGGCTTTAAGTCTAGAGGGACTTCAAAAGTCAAAACTGACAGTACATATTTAACTATCATAACCACCCAGCAATTACGTTTAGCTTCTGCATTCTGATCTAACTAGCCTTGCAATGTAGGAACTTCTCTGCATAGTGGGATTTCTGTAGAAGTTAGCATTAATGAAATAGAGTTTTAAATTTCCCTAGGCTCAATCTAGACATTAAGAATGTAAATGTAAATTAGCAGAGAAGAACTAGCAGCCTTGAATACTAACACTCTCATCACATTATTTTTAGTTAAAAATGTACTAAGGAAGGGGGGAGCCAGTCTTCTGCACCTGGCACCCCCAAACTGCATCAACAATTATCAGAATACTTCCATAATTGTCTACATGCTATAACCCTGTAAGACTCAGACACATTCCAGTTACAGATTAATATTGTCCGTCTGATAAATAATAGCTGTCCGATTGCAGTCGGTCTTGAAGACTGCCTCTAAAAAAGAATTATTTTTTGCTTAAAAAAGTCATAGAACAAATGTTGCCACAATATTATTTTTATTTAACTTTTTACTGGCATGACAAATGTTGCAAATTCATTGCTTTTTCCTGACATCCACACAGCCCTCTGCAGTACGTTTCATTTTAGCGTGTTTTCTATGACGGTGGGTGTTCACGCTCTTTGCTTTAGTTGACTCCCTAACCCCGTCATCACTGCCAGTGTGTTCTGATGGTAAGTGACAACAAGATAAACAGTGAGAATATTAACCTTGTACACGTGCTATTATTAGCTTCAAACTACTGACATGGCTAGTACCAAAGTACCAATTCTAGTTATAAAATCTGAGATTTGTGTACTTAAAGAACTGCTCCTTTTAAAACTTTTCACAGTGATTAAACATTCATTCTTGTTATGACAGGTTCCATATTTTCTTTACATCTTCAGAATGGCTGGTCTCTTTCAGTATATGCTGATAGCAACGACCCTCAGAAGATAGTAATTTACTGGAAGGGTAATGGTGATATAAACTCTACTTTTAGAAGTTCAAATGAAGCGCTGGAAAAAAAAAAATGTGTATTTTCTGTGGTAATTCAGGACACTTATCTCATTGGAAAAATGGGCTGAATCAATTGAAAGGTTTTGTTTTGAAGTTGCCCAGAATAGGTTGTTATAGTGATTGTGAAGGTTTTATATGCAAGTATTTTTACCATGTTTTCTTTTGGTGTAATGAAAAGAATTGATCACAGAATCATAAAATAACTTAAGCTGGAAGGGATCTCAAGAAACTTCTGTTCTAACCCCCATTTAGAGCCTGGTCCTTTTATGTTTGAGTGTTCCCAAAGATAGAGAACTCATAACCTCTCCAGGCAACGTGTCCTAGTATTTGATGAAAACATTTGGTAAAAATATCCTAATATCTAGGTGGCATTTCTCATCCAATGTGTGTCTGTTGCCTTTTGTCCTGTCCCATCTTGCTGAAACTCACTCCAGAAAGTCAATGTCCTTGTTGTATTGGGGGGGCTCAAAACCATCTGTCAGATCCAGTCTTAGAAGTACTGCAGCGAGGCACAGAGTACTCAGTACTGCAACTTGGTATTATCCACACACCTGCTGAGTGTTCACTCTTGCTCATTGTTTGCCTTATTGATAAAGACAGAAATGTTAGTGTTTTGAATTGCGGTGTCTTAAGTTACTATCTCTAAAAAAGTACATTTACCAGTTTCACAGTATACTCTTGACCTGATGATTTTGTGGGAGTCATGCTAGATTTTTACAACAAATATAAAACTGGAAAAAAAATGGAGTTAGATTGTAAAATTTGAAATTCTCTATTTGCTCCAGTGTAAGTGGTACTAAGGGATGAATATATCTAAGACAATTTTCTACAGTAACTTTGAGAATTTTCAATAAATATTCCAGAAATTTGCCCTTTTATAGATTGTCCTAAGTTCTGGGTTGTGTTCTTCTTTTAATATCATAGATTATATATGTTTTAGCACACCATCCTTTTTTATGTCCCTTAGTAATATTCTGACGCTTTTTACCTCAATTCCGAAGACAGTTCAGTTTCTTCCTATCCAGCGAATTTTGGGTGTACAGGTTTTGAAGTTACTAGTGAACATCAGCAAGTCAGTACTGCATGACTGCTGATTACCTTTGTTATAGGACAATTAGGACCCTAAGGCCATAAATTTTGCTGCAGTTTCTTACTAAACTGAAGGAGAACAAGAAAATTCAAGGCATCACCATTTTCAGTGAGATGCCTCTTAAAAATCATTTAGTTTAAAAGCATTTGAAAAAATAATTTAGTTTAAAAGCGTTTGACATCATTTAAAGGACATATTTGCAAGCTTGCCTCCTAGGAAGCACTCAGGAGCCTAAGTAAAATCTGAATGTTTATGTTTTAAAGCACTTTTAATGCAAGAAAACTGTGTATAATTATCTCTAATTAGTCATCTCTTCCACTGAGATTTATACTAAGCATTTAGTTTTTCCCTTCTCTGCAGTAGCTATATCCCAGGCTTCTGTAACAACTAGGACTGTCTGATGAGCTGATCTCTGGATGAGATTTCAAACTCGCCTGATTCCATTTTACCTGTTGCTTTAGGACATTTCTTAATGAGGCCAGGGTTACTTTCATGTCTAATTAAGCTGAAGAGATTAAGATATTTAGGTCTTGTTTTTGTATATCTTCCTAAGGGAAAAGTAAATACATGAGCAACAGAGATCAGCAAAAATACAAGAAAGAAGAAAAGCAGCAGGAACACAGGGGAGTATTATGTAAGAAAAGGGAAGAGGAAAAGGGAGAAGCACGTTGGGTGGATGATCCTCCAGAAAGTATGTTCACTTTCAAATGCCTCAAAAAATAATGCACTGCGCTGTGAGTCAGAAATTCTCCCCAACACAATAATTACATAATTATCAGATGAACCTGAAGATAAATATGGAAGAAGGGACTTTATCTTTATACATTATATTTGAAAAAAAATCCTTGTTATGATTTCCTTCCTATGCAATAAGTTACACTGTAGGCTAACCATGAGGTTGATGAAACAGTGGATCCAAAATACCCTATGAAACATGCCTTTGTTGTTTATGTTCCTTATGTTCTTTAGTGTCAGCTTTCAATGCAATGAGAAATTTTACTATTATTTTATTTAGGAAAGAAACGATCCCCGCTGTTTGGAAGTTGAATCTCTCTTCAGAAGTGCTTTACCTTGGTTCCACTCTAATGGGCAAGCTGATAGACTCGAACCTCTTAGCATGTATTCATATTCAGGAATAAACATTTTCATTGAATATTTTTCAACACTGATTTTTAATAGTCACTTTTCTCAGTAAAAGGTTTTTTAACTCTTTGAGTTCAGATACACCATTCTGCAGTACCAAAAGGACTTGCCCCTAAAAGCAGGAAAGCATTTAAACTGATCTCTTCCCATCTCCAGCTCTTTCCAGTTATCTGGGAGTATACTTATTTAGGTATTTCAGATGCGATTTTTATTTTTTTTTATTATTTCTTAAGAACAGAAAGAAAAAAAGAGATGCTCTTAAGGCTTTTTTCCTTTTCTTTCTTGACCTAGAATTCATTTTTATTCAGGTCTTGAAAGGAAGCTGGAAACACAACTGGGCTGTTTGGAGCGTTCTGGGGCTCAAACCAAAACAATGAAGAAAATATTTCTCTATGTCAATTAGAAATGATTTTTTTTTTCAGTTTCTCAAAAAAACCCCAATAATTTAATTTTAAATGAAATGTTTTTTTTCCTTAATGGATGTTATTTCTTATAATTAATTTAAGGACAATGACATATCTGGTAATCAGCTACCCTCACTCAAGTAAGGCTTACTGGGAGGTGGAGAATCAGTACTGGTGACAGGAGCATTAGCACCACCTTGTGTTCATGTGACAGGAAAATAAGTAAGTAACACCCCTCTCCAGCCACTGATATTGCAAAGCTTTTCTGTTCTCTCTGCTGCATATTAACGAGGGAGCCATATTTGAGGAGAAGGTGCATATTTTTTTGGCACCAGAAGTTTAGAATAGTCGGTTCATCCCGATAGATGGGAAATTACCAGGAAAGAAGTTTGCAGTTTTGGACAACACAGTAGGCAGTGGTCGTAGCACGCGAACAGGTACTGTCAGGCTTTTGATAAGCATCTTGGAACAAGATGCTTTAGAGGTGAATTTTGAAAGAAGATGATTTGCGGTTATTTACAGGAGTCCTCTCTGAATGTGAGAGATTACACTGTAAAAACTATGAAAGTATTTTCTTAGAAAATTTAAAAAGTGAGCAGAGGAGACAGGCATCATGCAAAGATGGCAAGCCTTGGAGAGAGAATCAACATCATGTTTGCATTATTTTTTCATAGCCTGTAAACATGGCACAAGGCAGTGTTGCTTTCTTCTGTTGTTCGCATGGTGGAAACTATTCTGTAAACAAATCTATTTCTCACCAAGATGACTACCAACATACATTGTTTTAATTTATTTTTTCAAAAATACCAACTTCTCTTTAGTAATTTTCTTAGTTCTGGGGATACAGTTTCTGAAGAGTGATACCCCATCAAAAATTGCAATTATTTCTCTTTTAGCTCTACTACACAATGTAGAGTTTCTGGTAGAAAGTCTTGGGCAAACCCTGTTCTTGTCAGAAGCTTGTAATAACGTGGGATTGCAATTTCATATACGGTTTTCTATATCTACATGTATTTAGCCTAGCTTCACAAAATTTAGCTCTTCTCAGTGACAGGGAAATAGAAGAGTTTTTTTTTACTTTCTGGACCCTTCTTTTGGTCCAGAAAGTAAAAACATCTTACTGGTGTTTCATACCCCACTTTCTCCTTCCTAATCTTTTATGAATTTGAATACTCCGCATTAGTGGAATGTATGAATTTTCTGTTCAGTAGGAACATAACTAGAAAAATATGTAATGACATAATATACTCATAACTATAAAAAAAATTCTAGTTCTCCTTTACATTTCGGCTTGTGTAATTATCTCTGCTATGTCGAAGTACGCACTGGGTACAGCCAGGCTTCTGTTGTTATGTTTTGATCATATTTTACATCCACACCTCATATGCACCTACATCAGACTGATGTAAGGTATCATTTTAAAAAATGGCAATATTCCCACACCACTGCGCACAACTCTGAACGATGGATCAGTCTCATGAGTTTTATCAAGTAGAAATAACTGGATTTTTTAAAATAATTTAACCTTTTGGAGTACGGTTGGGATCCCATGTTGATGTACACACCAAGAACTTCCTCAGCAGTGTCCTTTTGGAGTCTGACAATGTCCTAAATGTCCTTATATTTTTTTTTTGCCTGTTACATAAGGGGCAGGACAATGTTATTAGTGCTACTCAGTCCCTTCTGTCACTTTCTGGCAGACAGCTGGGATCTCAATGCACTTCATATTTGGGTAGTTTCCTACCAGTATTAAGGAACTTACTGTAAATATTTCATCTCCTTTTTGAAGTAGTTTTTTTCTTAGTCTCTTGAAAAGATCAAAACAAACAAGTCAAGCCTTGTATTTCAAACAAACTATTTTAGAAAACATAGTCAACACTGGGATCTGGGCGATTTCCCCCCTCTGTGTTTTAAAGCCTGTTAACTGTATGAAGGACTAATTTCATAAATGGCACAACCACGTCGATGATTCAGGGAAGTATCTTATCCTATCTTACAGTTGTCCAGGAAGGAGCCTCGTAAATTAGGAAAATTCCCCAAAATTTCAGAGAAGTTTTTGAAGACTTCATCTGATTCAAAGAATAAGAGGCAAAAAGAGAAAGTTTCAGCATCATATTTGGAAGCACAGGTTGACAGAACTCAGGTAAGTGCGGCGGTATTCTAGCCCAGGTGGGTTGAAAAGATCCTATTCAGCAGTGAGAACAGCAGCTGTGTCTCAGGTCTCAGATTGTTGCAATGCAGGCAACAATCTCTACTCCCGCAGGAGGCACAAGAAGAATTTAAAACCAGTGCTTCAGCATAACTCAGACACCAGTTAAAGAAAAGACAATGAATCACTCAGGAGGCTCTTCTGAATTGGAGCTAGCCAAAAGGTGTCAAGCAAGTCCTTAGCATCAGTGCTGCATTGACTAGTGTTGCAACTGTGCACTGGAGATACTGCCCTTTGCTACTTACAGAGAAAATATTTAGTCCAGGGATCTGCAATAGTATGTAAACCTGTGTGTGATTTCACTCAATAAAATTCCATTTGGTACCTGTGTATCTAGCAATATTTTCCCTATCGCTTTCTTCGAAGCCATTTCAGCATACTTGGTTGAGAAAGCTGAGGGTCAGAATTTTTTTTGCTCAATGCACTTCTGGTATTTCCTACGTTTAGGGTTGATGTGCTTAAGGGCTCTTGTTGCCAGTTATAAAAATCTTTGTTCTGATTCTTGGAAAACTCTGTATCTCTTCCTTCTACTAAAGTAGTTCCTCTAAAAGAAGTGCTCTCATTATCCAATGGGGCTCATCTCACATTGGAATGTGCTCCTAGTTCTGTTGGAGCATGCGTACACCTTACCTGAAGTTTCAGACCTTCCTCTGTCTTTCTCATGGACTAATAGGTAATATCTGCATGGTACTCCAAGCAGACCTTTTTGGTTTCCCCAACCCCACCTCACCAGGGAGCATCTCATGGGTATCTGAAATTACCATATATATCAGACACTCGATATCTGGCAGCAATTTTCCACTACTGAATTTATCAGCTTTGGCTCATTTGTCTCAGCAGTGGCTGAAGAGACAAAGGTAAGACTGAATGTTCACCTCCACTGGTTACCTTTTTATGTTTTCCCTTGTTGAGGCTACCGTCCTTTATGATTACTATATGTTAATGACTACAACAGGCAATTCCATAGCATTCCAAGCAGAAGCATTAATAATAATGTGTGATCTTAATCTGCTAATAGCAGGGCAACATTCACTTGACTATGGTAGTATCTCAAAACCTGGAATCTAGACTGTCTGCCTGCCTGGATTTATGTTTCTGTGACATGTTCATCCTAGACCTTTTTCTTTTTTGTTTTATTTCCATGCTCAATGATATCTAATTTTTGTGTTAATGAAAAGCAAATGTTACAGTCTCCCCAGAGAGAAAAGAAACCAAAACCAACATGCCCCTTGGGAAGCAAAATTTACTCTTTAGGCTCAGAATAGTTCATGACTGATCTATACTGCTGAAGAATTATTCCACCTACCAGGACTAAGTCACAGATATTTGAGACAAACTGTTGAGAGACGACTATTCTGACTTAAAAGGATTGATTTTTAGATTCAGTTCATGGTTAAGTTTGTTTAATGGCTTCAAGATTCCTGAGAAATGGGTTTGGTTTGTTACTTCTGGCCTTCCTAAGTAATTTATAACCAGTAGTTCAAGACTGACTTTCTGCTGCATAGGATGCATTTAATCCAAGGAAGACAGAATGGACTTCCTAAAGGACTCTGTATTTACCTCAGCATCTTTACAGCTGTGCTTTCTTTAGGGAGAGGCAGATTTAGATTTCTGGAATACAAAGAGATTTAATTCTGAAGAGTAAGACTAACTTCATCTTAGATTTGCATCTTTAGAAATCTGTAGAATAGAAGGAAATAAATACTTAAGGTCTAGAAAGGAAGTTTTAAAATCAGTACCCTGTTATTCATGTAAGCAGCAACTTTGATGCTGGATTTGAAAACTTCATCATCTTTCTGGTTCCTCCTCCTTCTTTTCATCTTCCCAGCGTTTGTCAAAGAGACTTTGGAATTACTAAAATGTCACAACTTTTTTGAGAATCAGGTTGCAGCCTACGTAAACTGGGGAGACACATCTCCATTGCTTCATATTTATACAGATGCTAATATGCATGTTTTGCAAAAGTAGTTCTATTTTGGGCCAGTTCCTTCGTCACCTTTGCAATGCTGTTCAGTGAAGAATTTTCTTTCTTCCTTTGCTCCCTACCAATTGATCACATTGGCAGGAAATAATTTTGAATACCAAAACCCTATCTGTGTTTTTACCTGAAGAACCCGGAAAAAACGCCCCAATAAGATTTCTCGTGGGCACCTGAATTTTATTTCTGATAGAGCATACTCTGGGCAGGGTTGTCTTGAAGAGCAAATGTTAAAAATGACAGAAAAGTTATGTGTAAGCAGCAGTGTTTGAGAACCACAGATGCCCTTACCTAATTTATTCTTTATTTATGCACTGCAAAACATTATACAGGAAAAAAAGATGATTCCTCTTTACTTAAAAGACAGTTATTAAGATGTTTTTGTTTCTTCAAGATGTGCTTTTTTCCAAAATACTTATGTAAATAGCATAAACTAATGGTCTAAATTAAACGTCCTGGTGCATGATACAAAGGGAAACTCGACTTTCGGTGGTCTACGCAGAAACTTAGGAAGAAATAACAGGAAATGTCAATTTTACTTTTTTTTTTCCCCCCCAGTGTGTTCCTGTTGCTGAATGCACAGGGTAAATAATGTAAATAACCGCAGTGATTTTAAGGAATTGATAGATGCGTGTACACAGTGTGCATGTGAACTGGAACCGGGATGGAGCCAGACCGATGAACCGGGTCCAGCCCCAGGGACACACCTTTGCCAGCTCCTTGGGTTCTTCAGCACAACACCATCTTTACAAATAGCTGCAGATGCAGATGTAGCTGCTCTGAAAAAAGCAGGTTGTAATCACCTCGACGTCCTCTTGAGGATCCACAGCGTACAAACGATGGGATGATAGACACCAGCCCCAGGAGACGAAGATGGGGCTGCGAAGGGAGGTGGCCGCGGGAGCTCCCCAGCTCAGCTCGGGAAAGCGGTTTGAAGCACCATCTATAAATCAACAGCTCGCTCTCAAGCCTTGATCCCACTATCAGCCCTACTTCCTCGGCAAGGTAAAATATTTAGAAGGGAGGTATTCTGCGTTATTTCCAAACGCCGGCG
>NW_010130514.1:0-4645 GCF_000699245.1 Pterocles gutturalis | reverse complement strand
GAAATGTGTACTTTGCAATGTGTTGCTTTAGATGGAAAAAAGATCAAAATGCTAATCTGCCCTTTTGTATTTGTACACATATACAAATGTACATACATACATTTATATATAGCTGTGTACACAATCACCTGTATTTATATTACCCCACAGTTTGGTTTTCCTTCCTTCCTTCCTTCCCCACGTCAGCCCAGCGCAGAAGACTCTTGTGCCTCTCAGACTTTTTCCCTGAGAAATTTTTAAGCACATTCTCCCTCGGGTCCCTTGTCTTTTCTAGCACTGTGTGTAGCATCTGGCTCCCTTCCCTCACAACAAATCAGCTTTGGAGCACTTACAGCTGGAGCCATCAGCTGGTGCTTATTGGGAAAGCCCCTTTTGGCCACTCCTGCCACAACACATTACCGAGTGCTGGAAGTCACAAAAACGATAGCACAGAGTCAGCACCCTGTAAGAGCAGTGGCGGAATCTCCCTTTCTACAAGTGGCCTCACGCTGTGCGAGACTCTGTACGTGAGAGTGGGCTGCTTGTACTTGCCTAAGTGGGTCCTGGCACATGCCAGTGCTCACTGCTCTGGATTTCTCTTCTCGTGGGCTACAGAGACCCAGCTTTTATAGTCCAGTTTACCCTGTGTAACCTCAATGTAATGCAAAGGTTTGTTGTAGGTACAAACTGAAGAATGCATGCCTGCCTCTTGTTTAATTGTCTTGTCTGCCATCCAAATGTTGAACGGACCATCTCCCGAGCATCTTTCTTCCCTAGCAGTTTTGTAAGATAGCAATGACCTTTTACAAGAAAAGCTGGAAAAGCTTGGTGGTTGTAAAGACCTAGATGCCAAGCTCAGGGGTTTATGTCCTCATTAAGGGCAACTGTGTGCCTGCTTGTCTGGTTCCAGTGCATGTAGCTGTGGACCTAGCTCATGGGGCTCTGGTGCTGAGCCGAGCTGTCTTTTGCAAAGGTAAGCAAGTACATGCAAGGAGGCCTTGCACTGCCATGTATTAAAATATACACTTTTCAGGAATGAGCCCTCGTGTTTTCATATATTTGACTTTTCCTGACTGAAACGTGAGCATCCTGTGCTGTGCTGCCAGCTTTCTAGTCCTTCCACCATTGCAAAAACCCCAAAATTCTGATGAGGCCTTGCACTGCCATGTATTAAAATATACACTTTTCAGGAATGAGCCCTCGTGTTTTCATATATTTGACTTTTCCTGACTGAAACGTGAGCATCCTGTGCTGTGCTGCCAGCTTTCTAGTCCTTCCACCATTGCAAAAACCCCAAAATTCTGATACTGTACATTGCCTATCTGCCCAATCTAAACATTTTGTTTTTAAAGTTAATTTCAAATTTTGGAAATACAGGGTCTCAGAAAAGGTAAGCAGGCTTTGTCTCTGAATCTTGCTATTTTTTTCAAGATCTTCACAATGTTTATTCAGTGGAACTTTTTCTATTGACTTAAAGGAATTACAGACCAGCCCCAAATCTTCCAATGGGTTCTCTGCTACCAATAAATTATACCGTATATAATAAGTGACCAGAGATAATTTACTGACCAAGACAACTGAAGCAAGACAAACATTCTCACTGTACCAGACAAGGGAACATCCTGTTTAAATAAGAGTTAAACCACAATACTACAGAAATGTGTTATCTTAAGCAAACAGTAAAACCGCTATAGTATGTTACCATAGCAATGTATGTCTTTGTTTAAACCTTGAGTTAATTAACTGTATAGAAGAATGTTTGCATAAGCCAAATTTATGGATGACCCTTTTATCAGCTGACCTTTTTTATCGAAACTGCCTGAAGCAGGAAGCGGAAAAACCCATGATCACAGAAGAAGGAGTGGGGGGGGGGGCATACCGAAGATGCTGAAATGGACCTCTGCGAGGATAAAAAGGGTTGCTCAGCTTGCTTGAATTTGCAAGCCTTGGTGGAGCTGCAACTCCCGGCCGCCCAGCCCTGCTTTTGCTTTCCCACCTTAATAAATATTTACTTAATCCACATTGGATTCAATTTGTCTTAATTCAACTATAACACCGTATTGTCTTACTTAAGGGCCTTTCTTACACTTTATGTGGGAATTCAAAAGGTTATATATAGAACTGGGAGCTAAACAAACAGAATTATGTTTACAATGTTACCATATAATCTGACCTGTTCTTGCCTCTAGGCTACAGTGCTGTTATTAGCTGGTCTGGCTAGATATTTTTAGTTTTCCCTGTTTACATAGCATCTTCGTAGACTTCAAATTTATCCATTATTTTTTACATGGAAAATTTTATCAATAAATAGATTTTTGTAGGGAAGATATTGGTATTATTTGGAGAAAATATTTTAAAGAAGTGTCAACTGTATCTCCCAAGCTTATAAAGTTAAGTGGAAATTTAATGGAAACTTAAATAACTACAACTGATTGCTGTTAAATTTTATCATGCTGGAGAATTTTCAGAGGAGCAAAAAAAATTAGTATTTAGAAAAGCTGACCAGGCCAATACATAGGCCAGTTGGCTTGACAACTGAGGCTGGATATTGCAAAGATATGGCCAGATACAATCAGTGGAAGATTTAAGACAACATAATTAACACCAATCAAGGGCATGTTGTGAAAAATAATTCTTGCAAAGCAAATATGAAATCTATTCTGATGGGGTCAGAAATTTAATCAATAAAATTAACTTTCAGCAGTGGGGCTGTGAAATAACTTGCAGCACTTAATTACAAGTCACAGGGAAATTAACTTTCAGTAGTGGGACTGTGAAATAATTTGCAGCACTTAATTAAAAGTCACAGGAAAAAGCATATCAAGTGGTATTAAATTGAGATGAGACCCGTTAGGAAAGCAAACAGTACAGTTCAAACAGGACTCGGACTCTGACGGTGGTGAGTGAAGTCCTGCGGCAGCCAGCTTTGGTGAGCTGCTGTCTGTTCTGCCCTTCAAATCTCACAAGTGTGTTGGGCAGATTTTCTCTAGAGCTCCTTTAGGTATTCATGCAGACACAGAAAAACAAAAGCACTGCCCATCACAGCAACTGTAGATCATAGGTTGGTAATAGCCTGTTTGGCATGCTTCGAGGCTGTATTTTTTTTCTCTCTGCTCACAAGGCTGATGTTTACTATTTGTTTAGTAATGAACAGTTTTTAATGAAACCTAACACCATCATTATTACCTCATTACTCTGCTCCCAACAAAATCATGACGGTTAGCAGCACCGAAACAGATATTTTCTACTAAATACAGAGCCTCAGTGTGATTTTCTGTATGCTTTTTACCCTGAATGTACACATTTTTACCATGAAAGTACACATTAATCACTATAATTGCACTGCACTGTAATTATACTGATTAACGCATACATTCATGGTAAAAACTATACAGAAAAGTATACAGAGTTGGAACTACTAGTGCTGTTCTCAGGACAGCAGCACATATATGGAGAAAAAAAACGTCATGGTAAAAACTATACAGAAAAGTATATGGAGTTAGAACTACTAGTGTTGTTTTCAGGACAGCAGCACACCTATGGAGAAAACAGGATTAGAGACCAAACAGAGGATCCTAACTAGGCAATGTATAAAGGAGAAGATATCTCCTACCTTCACTGTGGACCAGGAGCAGAAGAGAAACCTTCTGTGTGTGCACGAATCCCATGGCAGGTAAGGAGAGACTTTCAGTCAGTCATCTTAACCCCCAGGTCAGATTGCACTGGAAATAAAGAGCAGGATCTGACTTGACAGCAGGGCTCTGCAGGAAACTGAGGTTTGCTCAGGAGAACCTGCCCCACTGCTAGCTGAACTTGCCGACATGTCTCGGCTGCGAATTGTATAAAACGTCCAACCTCAAAGCATGTGGTGGTGCAGCACATTCTCCTGTGACATCATTCACTGTACATAGCGTCCATCCCCCTGGGAAAATAGTGTCAGGCTTACTCATTTGTACAGAGGCATCCTTTTCACCGGACCTTCATAAAAGTGAGAATAAGTCTTGATCTTGGGCAAAATGTGACAACTACTCGTTGATAACTACGGCTCCTTATCAGCATTGTAAATGTCATAAGCCCTTGATAAGTGCAAGGTTTTCGTCATCCTGAGGATGGTTACAGGTTCCCACAGAGGTAGTTTCTCCCTCCTACAGTTAGAATTAAATTCATGTCTTTAAGATGTGATAATGTTATTTAAACCAGGGCTGACACCCTTTTATGCCTATTTACTTGGCAACAACACACCATTTATGTGGCTTGATCACAAAGGTGCTGAATCTGAATTGCTTTTAAAAAGTAATTTAAAAGAGTTAACTCCAGTTAATTAAGGCACTGCAAGGCAGCTGCTACAATTTGGAAATCATCCTAGATCTTCAGTATGAGGGAGAATGTTTCTCTTCCTTTCTATGGCCTCAAATGTGGCATTAAACCTTGGGTTTAGCTTTTTTCATTGTGTTATTGCACACCTGTTACAAAATGGTGTCTGAACTTTTTCATAACTGGTTTTAGCATAACTCTCCTGAATTCATCCTTTATCAGCAGATGTGCAGGTTGCCAGCATGCTGGTTTCCTCTGCAAGGAATGGATGAGGCAGAATTTTAAGTAATTTTATAAGGAAACAAAGACACTCAATGGTGTGAAACTGTATTTCATCGGTGATTATTTCTCT
>NW_010130513.1:9932-14324 GCF_000699245.1 Pterocles gutturalis | reverse complement strand
GCCCGCTGTGCAGGGCAGCGTTGGGCACAGGACATGCGGTCCTCAGCAGGCAAACGACGGAGAGCAAGAGGAGCCAATGGAAAAGCCCAATCGGCAGGAGGAAATAAAACCGCTCGCAAGATAGATGCACAGCTGACAAGCAAAGGCAGATCCACCCCCAGCCTCCCCCCGCGCAAAGAAAAGTATGGATGGGAGGCAGCCCAGGCGAACCGTGCTGGAAGCAGAAGCACAACCTCCTCTCTGGACTGGCGACACTTAAATCATGTGAACAGCCTCAGTATTAAACGAGAAACCGCGAACACCAATGAGTCAGTCGTCTGTCCAGCTGCCAAGTGTCGTGGCCGGGAGGATCTATCACCCATCCCTTCCTGTGCTGTTGTCTCTGATCAAGGAAAGGGGGGATTGCAATGCCTGAGGGAGACCCAAGGTGATGGCTGAGACAAGGAGTTGTGTATGGCCAGCGACACGCAGCTTGCCCTGCCACGCAGAAAAGAGATTAAATTCAGCCAGCCCTCAAACTATCATGTCAGAGGGCTCAGAGCTTGCCTTTGCTCTCATTTTTCAAACCGCATTTACCAACCAGAACATAAGTACTGCTCGCTCCCCATGTCAGTGAGAGCTACTAATTACAATAGATCAGGGTGAAGCCGAAACTTCCCTTCACAAGGCAACAAAGCCATTCAGTGCTGTAAAGACAGGGTACAGACACACAAGGCAAGATCACAGGTCCTGATCCTTTGAGTTCTGGCTTCATGACTGAAATTTGTCTGTGCCATGACAGTAACTCCAGTTTCACAGACCCTTTGTGGAAAGTGGGAGGACAGGGAGAGTTTGGAAGAGAAGATGCAGTGCCTCTGCAGTGAGCTGTTTCTCTGTCCCTCACATGTAACTTTGGCGTGTGAGGCAGGCAAAGCGCTGAAAGGCTCCAGCTCCTGTCAGATGTGCTTTCAAGGGTCTCACCCAAAGCCTCTCCAACCCACTCCTACCACCTTCCCCCAGCTTTGCCTCCAGTGCATACTGTATAAGCTCTGTACAGCCAGAAGAGCTTCAAACAGCTGAACACTAAACTGGCAACAAGCAGACACGTAGGGGTTTTGCTGCTGGCTGCAGGGATGTGATCTGGAGCTCCTCAGACCGTCTTCTACATTTAACAACTCAAACCCCTGTAAATAAGCTTCCAGCTGACCAAGTTCCAAAGCCCTTATCAGCGGTTGTTCCGAGTTCCTGGAAGAGCAACCAGCGTGTGAAATTTCTGCTGAGCACAGCCCCAGAAGATAACGCGGCTCACTCTCAGCACTTTGGATGATTTTCACTGATGTTATTTGCCACTCAATTCTATACCCCCAGAGCTTTTCAATTCCTTTTAGCTGCCATATGCACACTGCAGCCAAGGCTCTGCACTAACACATTGGTGCAAGGCCCTGAGCATCAGGGAGGTTATTCTGTGATATACATTGATCCAAAACTTGTTCCTTATGAGAAATCAAACCAAGCTCCTGTCAGCTCAAGGACTCCCTCTGGATCAACTGCTATAAGCACAGAAGTTCGCTGACCATCTCTAGCTCCCATTGCAAAGGAGGATCTAACATTAATCCAATCACAAAAAAAGCGCCACAATTAAGTCTTTCCTCTTAGAGCTTAACTCGGACAAATTATATCAAAAGCAAGCTTCCAGCAGGCCACCTCCAGCAAAGTTCTGGCCCAGCTGAGAGTTGTTATTGCTGTGAGGCCAGCTCAGCATCCTAAAACTGGACTTTCCAGGAGAGAAAAAAAAAAACAAATTTAAAAAAATCATCCACTCTCTTATTATAATGCATACTTTAAAGTGGGGAGCCTGGTGCCTGACTCCAAATGTGGGCGATTACAATTGCACTTGCAGGCGGCTGTCACACACAGGGATCTCCACTGATTATCAAGTGCCTGTTTAAAGGAGCACGCGGTTTCCTTTCCCGGAGGAAAGGCTGAGTGCTGCGGCTGCACAGCTACAGATACACCGATTGCCACATGGAAAGGACACCTCTACACAGAGCTACCACCCCGACTCACAGTCCCCAGGGCTGCCCCTCCCCGAGGCCCAGGCGGGCAGGTCCCCATTACCCTGCACCCCTGACAGCCAGGGATGCTCACATCTATGCACAGCCATCCTCTTTCAATGCCAAACCCTTGGCTTCTGGGGTTTGGGTGGCGGGTTTTTTTCTTTAAACACCACATTATTCTTTTCAAACCCAATGAATCCATCTATCTTGGCCTCAAATCATGTGTCAGATTCATGAAACAAAGCAAATGTTTACCCCTGTCCTTTATTAGCATTAAGGAATTGTAGTAAAATCCAATTATATCAGTATCTCTGGAAACACAATTTCTGCATCTGAGTTTCTTCTTCCATCTGCAGTAGCAGCTACATTTTGAAAACATTCTCTCTTATTCTTGCCTATTAAATCATTCAGAATTTGAAAAATTTGGCACATTTGTTTATTCTGGATGAAGGTTCAGTAAGATAAATATTGCACACACACATTTGATAAAGATGTCTTTATCAATTACACAGTGACTTTAAGATCCACTGCACATCAGTCTTAGCAAAAAGTGCTCCTGCACTGCAGCCAGATCTCCTGACATCAGCACAGAGAATTTCCAACCCTCCTCTCTGCCCCAACATAGGGGTTCAGAGCTATCGAAATGCCACAGTAACCTGGCTACTTCTTCAAAGCAGTAGTGGTATAAAATAAAAAATTCATGAACAAGCCTGTTTATTGCCTAATCTTCAAATACTACTGGAAAAATAAAAGTCCCAAAGAGGTTTATAGCTAAATACAGGACTGCAGCTTTATTTTTATCTTCCCTTTCCTTCCTTCCTCCAGAACCTTGTACCACTAAAAATGCATGCTGCAATCAGCATATGGAAACCTCAACACTATTCCACTTTCTCGCTACGACACCGTCTCTCCCCCAGCTTGGCCAGCTCCCCAGCAGCAATCCGCACGCTGGGAGGGGACAGCCTGCTGCTCAGCCTCTTGGGAACACAGGAACTGGGATCAAGCTGAGCGTGATCCAAACCAGATCTCCCTGGTGATCTCTCCCACTGTTAAACTGGAGCTCGACACACTCACCGTCCCAGTTTAGCAAAAACAGCTGCCCCTTGGAGCACTTTCTAGAAGGAGCCTCAGAGCTGCACCAACCTTGGGTTCCCTCAATGAGCTTTCTCATACACGGGCTGGTTCTGATCCCGTTCTTCCCTTGCTGTGTTTCCACCTGGAGTACACGGAAAAGCTGCGCTGGTGACAGCACCATCCCCTGAGACTGGGAACACAGGCAGAGGACCAGTGACAGCCCAGACATCTGTCTGTGCCCAGCTGCAGGGGTTCTGCAACGCACGTGCCCTGCGGAGCTCGTCAGATGTTGTCTGGGTTCCCAGCACCCAACAGACGGCTTTGCCCCAGAGGAAAAGCCACTGGCTGGGAGCTTGTTGCAATGTATTTTCTGATTTATTATTTTTGACTCTATATGTCAAAGAAGAGGAAGGACACAACCCCAGATCCTCTTCTGCTTCCCTGCATGCTGCAGACCACAGGAACCACAAGCATCCTCCTGCTTCCCACCACAAACCAGCCCCAAACCGCCCGGGGTCATCAACAGATCCCATAACCCTGCATCCTGGTACCTGCACAATGTAACTGCCCAAACCTTCTGGACACCCTTGGGAGCTCCAGAGCTCTCTGTGAGACCCCCTGCTCTGTCAGCACTGAAAATTATTGAAGACGTTCCCGGAATGCCCTTCCTCTCCTTCTAGGGGCTGGGGTGCACAAACAGAAGAAACAGCTGAACATACATCTGGGGCAAATTCTTGCATAACCTACACTCTCAATCCCTTCTCTGACACTATTCCACACCGTAAAAGGAGCCAGAGGGATAAGGTCCTGTGGGCAGTTGTCTGTCCCAGCTCCATCCTTTCCCCAGGAGGATGCCCGGGGCAGTCTGGATGTGTAGCCAGGAAAGAAATATCCCATGTCCAATCTCAACATCCCCTCCCAAGGCAAAGCCACTTTTCCTGGAGCTTCGGTACCCCGCACACACTGCAACGTGGCAGACAGCTGCTGCCGTGCCTCCTGTCACTTCTACCAGGACAGAAAGGACAACCCCTAGCTGGGAGCAATGGTGGAGCAGGAGTCAGAGCAGGGTCTGACCTTCCTCTTGCTGTTGGCAGAGACACGGGGCTGCAGCACAACCTGTGAGAGAGGCACAGCCTGCCTGGCCCTCACCACGGCTCAGCTAAACCCAGCCTTTGGGCAGAAGCCTCCAGCTGCTCTTTACTGGCCCAGATCCATCCCAGGGCAACGGTGTCTAGATTGCTCCCAAGGGATGGGACACTTCTCATGGGGACTCTTGGGGCCA
>NW_010130513.1:5782-9909 GCF_000699245.1 Pterocles gutturalis | reverse complement strand
CCAGCCACGGCTGCAGAGCCTGGCCCTGCGTCCCTGGTCCATCAGCTCAGCCACTGCCCAGCTCTCTGAGTCTCTCTGATGAACAAAGCCATGCAGGAAATTCTGCCCTTTCTTTTTCTATATTTACTAAAACATATACAATCATCTTCTGTTTGCTTCTCCTCCCACAGCTCTTATGGTTACCGGGTTACAGTTGTTTCCCCCTCTCTTTTTGTTTTGTTTTTTTTTTATTTTTTTATTTTTTAAAATTCTGAGTGACATCCCTGTGGGGTCTCCTAATGGCCCAACGTGTGGGGAGACGTGTGCTCAGTCCCCAGAGCCAGGCTGGAAGGCAAGCACCCCCCCCCCCCCCCAAGCATTGGCCCCGTTTTTTTTTAGAGGCAGCAAGCTGGCACGGCAGCACAACACGGCCCCACCGGAGGAGAGGGCAAAGCCCATGCCAGGAAGGGAAGCCACAGCGTGCACACACTTGGGCAACTGTGTCTGCAGGCTGGGTGCTGTGAGAGATGAGCCTTGCACCCCAGCTCAGCATCACCCTTCCCCGACACCAACCTCAACATCCTTCAGGGCAGGATTTCCCTGCAGGTAGGTCCCCGTGGAGGAGCCGGGGTGCTCGTTTCAGGCACAGAGCCGCTTCCTCTGCCACGGCCCCAGCAGCGTGTGGCCCTTATCTCCCCGTGAGCACCAGCTGATGTGGCTGTCGTAGCTCAGCTTGTCAGAGGAAGAGCCCCAGATTGTTATCCCACCGTCCCCTCTCCCTCCCCAGAGGTCATGTGGTGACTCCTTGATGTCACTCAGAGAGATCAGCAGTCCTGGAACCCAGAGGATGGGTCCAGATCCACGGGAGGATCTTCTACACCAAGGTGCTGACGTGAACAGCCTCCTGCGAGGGGCTGTGGTGGGGAGGGGTGCACGCACAGGCCAAGCAGTAAGGTTCTTTCCCCCCAAAATACAACATTAAAAACATCTCTTCCATTTTCTAAGCACAAGTCCCATGACCAAGTGATAAACCATCATCGTCAGAATGACTCCCAACCTCAAAGATAACCAACAAGAAGCAGAAACGATGCCAGCTGCGTGAGCAGAGCCCAGCCCTGCCGCACCTGCCTGGAACAGCCACAGGGAAGGAGCGCTAATTGTGGGCAACCCCTCAGATCAAACCAGGGGCAGGAATGATGAACTAATGAACTTGCCAAGTTACTCTCAGATAACGTATGAGCAAGAACAAGACCAGCACTGAAACCCCAGGTACTAGCACCCTGAGCTTGGTACAGAAAAGGGAGATCAGGGAGAGACAGAGGGTCCATTTCCTTTAGTAAGATTATTTTCTCTACTTCACAAACACTTCTGTGTCCACAAGCACCCACCTTCCATTTCATTTGTTTTGCCAGCTTCTTGTTACTTCTACAACGGCCATGGATTTTATACTTTTTGATTCTAAGAGTTTAGAGTGCTCATGGGGCATGTGAAGAGCCCCATGATAACACCCAAGTCATGGTTTCCAGATACTCCGAGCAACTTTGGCCCAAGTCATGCTCTGTGGGTACACCAGCTGCAGAACACACACACACAGATACATATACACAATCCACGAAGCACTCCTCTCCCAGATCAAACTCCTGCATCCCAATTTGCATCTCCAAGGCTGTCCGCATCAGGGGCTGCTGCTGCTCAAACCTTCCACGGAACCGCTCAGCCCTGTGACAAATCCATCCACCGCTTCGCTTTCAATGTGCGGAGGCAATTTAGCACCACAGGCCTCACGGAAAAATTAGCATTTAGTGTAGTTCACGTTGAAAACGAACAGGAAGCGTGAGTCAGTGCAAAGCTCCACGAGCCTTCCCCCCGCCAGCAATGCTATTTTCTAAAAGTTAAAAGTAGAAATTGTACCTTCCAGGTCCAGAGCTGGTTTTTCTTACTAGACAATCCTGGATTAGCAATTCAGCCCCACGCCTCCCCACGCCCTTCTGGCCTGATGCACACCAACGCTCTGTACACCAGGGTAGAACGGGAGGCAAAGCCCCGCTGAGAAGACTTTTCACTCTTCTTTGACGGGCAGCTGCCCATGGGTGGGCATGCACCAGGGGCCCCAAACCCCCATCCCTTAGCCAGAGTGGATGGCAGAAGTCAAAAAATATCCCCCAACCTCGGGCAGCAAACAGGCTCCAGCCTCTCTCAAGGAGCCTCCTGGAAGGAAAAGGCACTTATCTCCTCATCTGGGCTTAGCAATACCCAGTAGTACCAAAAGGAAAAGCTGAAGAAAGTGGTTTTGGTGGCTAGTGCAGGGAACCAGCCTGGGCTCCAGCTCCCAAACCCAGCAGCTTCCAGGCACCACCGAACTCTCAGGGTTTTTGGTTTAGTGAGCAGGGTCTGTCACCCACCGGTCCCTGCTGTGCCAAGCACTGGGGACCCCCCTGGACCAGCTGCTCCCTCACCCCAGAGCCCATCACCCAGCAAGGGTGACCCAGCCCCCAGCCAGGCTTCCTGCTCCCCACCACAGCCAGACAATAAACCATAATGGTCCATTTGCAACCGGTTTAGTCTATTGTGTAAATATGCAAATAGAGTGCTAATGAGCTGAGATGGTAATTTACAGCACAACAAACCAACCCCAACTTGCCCAAGGCTCTGTTCCGTGTCCCAACGCCCCTGGACAAGGGCTCCTGCGGCAGGAGGACCTGCAGGACCCTCGCTTTCCTCCACGGGTGAAGATTCAGCTCCCCACTGGAAGCAAACCACTCACACGAGTGATCTGCAGGGACAGGATGAGCACAAGGCTCCGGCTGAGCTCTGCCCGCCCCACCCGACCCTTCCCACCGGGACAGGCTCAGGAGCACCCACAGCATCTTCCCAGCATCTCCCCCGTGAACGGCTGAGGAAGGAGCCACACAACCAAAACACCCCCAGCCTGCTGAGCCAAGGTCACCAGCCCTGCTGCTGGGAAATTCCCGACCCAGCGATCTCCAGAGCTATTTATGGATTACAACATTAAACTATATCTTCCTCGTAGGAGCTATATGCTGAGGAGCAGGTTTCCCGGAGCTCCCAGCCCTCCCCAGCAAGGACATGACCTTTTTTTTTTTTTTATCACACTGTTGGGTTTGCGAGGCAGCCTGGGAGCACAAGCAACTTCATTTAAAAGCAGAATCATCCTCAAGGCTCAAGAAATCAAGCAACCAGGACTCATGGGGCTGGAGGTGAGGAGCTGCAGGGCCCCATCAGTCCCGCTGGGGATTTCGGGGGCTTTGCACATCCAACTCCCCCGGGAAATCACCCAGCCTCTAATGACAGGGTGCTGCTGCACACAGGGATAACACCAGGCTCATGATTCATGCCAACCAACTGCGAAAAATCTGAAACCTAAACAGATGATTAAATTAAAAAGAGAGCAATTCACTTGTCACAGCCTCCAGCTCTGTTCCTGGAGCCCATAGCCAACCCTCTGCTATTACCTGCTTAAGAAGAGGAATATAATTCCCACCGACACCACAGCAAGTCCCTACCCCTCAGCCACCGCCGTCGGGTATCGCTCACCCCAGCGCAGCCGCGCTCAGCACCCAGCCTTACCCCTGGGCTGTCCCACGGCTCCCAGCTGGCATCACGAGGGAGGCCAGAAAGCCAGGTGGGTCTCAGAGGGTTATAATTCTCCCCCAAGGACTCTTCTTAGTCCCCACAAATCCTAACGCTCCATGACAGCCCTGGTCCTGACAGCAGCCCTCCTTCCCCCAGGCCAGGGGACAGGAAAGCTCAGCTCTGGCCAAAGCCAGGCTTAACAGTCCTTTGCCCTCCTGCTGTTGCCCAATCCGTATTTTTTCCTGGGGCTTCCCCTCCCACACGGCACTCACCTGGGACCAATGTCACCCTCTGCACCTCGGGAACCAGCCCAAACCCTCACCTTGGTGGATGACCGGTCACAGCAGGACAATGCTGTTCCCGGCTCCCATCGGGATGAGCACGGAGATGCTCTCAAGGCAGAGCTGGTGACTCTCCAGAATCACTACCCCCAGGAGTGCATCGGGATCCCACGGCACACAATCCCAGGGGTGTCTCACTCCCCATCACCCCAGGCTGTTATACCCTCTATCAAATTTGCCAGTGCCCAGTATTTGTCAGGCTCATGTCAAAAA
>NW_010130513.1:0-5759 GCF_000699245.1 Pterocles gutturalis | reverse complement strand
TAATAAATAAATAAATAAATAAAGGGGGGGGGTGGACCTGCAAGATCAGGAAAGTGCTAATTCTTGCTAACGATTGCTGGGAAAATTCTCCTTTCTGCATGGCCCCAAACTGCAATCAGCAGCTCAGGATGAAGCAGGGAGAAGAAACTTCTCCATGTTCCAGACCCCTGCAGAACATCCCCTTCTATTGAAAGCAGAAAAGAATAGAGACGTGGGAGGAGGAAGAGTCTTTCCACACTGTTCAAAGACACACAACTTAGAGAAATAAGCCCCGAGAGGCAGGCTTGTCAGCCCGCCTGCCAGATCGGGATGCGATGGGACCAGAGGGGGATGTCTCCTGGATCAGAAGACAGGAGACAAACAGAAGGGAAACACTGAAGCAAACACCGTCTGTGGGGTCCCACGGGGCTCTCTGCTGCTCTGTGGGCTCCGAAGTGATGGTGCTGACTGCAAATTATCCAGTGCGGTCAGACCTGACCCCGACTGCAAACAGTTGCAGGAGGATCTTGCAGCACTGACCAACCCAACGATGAAATGTCAGACGAAAATTAGCATCAGTAAATGCCAACTAATCCAAAAGGGGATGAGGAATGGGAGAATCATTTTCCCACACAGGCACTAGAAGGTCTGCAAATTAGCAATCAGAAAAGAGCCAAAGTCACAGCAGATAATACCACAAAGCCAATAGCTGACTGTCAGCAGTCATCAAACCCCAAAACATTAGGAGAGGCCGTTACCCTCCAGCTAAACCCGCTGCAGAGCCACACACAGCTGTGGTTCCCCTCGGAGATAATACAGCACAGACAAGGGCAGGAGAGATAACGACAGGGGCAGAAAGTGTTTTGTTCAAGGAGAGACTAAATAGATCAGGAGGAGCCTTTCGCCTGGAAAGAGGTCTGATGAAAGTCAGGGGAAATCAGAGCAGCCGGCCGGGGAGCTGGCACATCACAGGATCCGCAGGAACCCCGGGAAATCACAGGGCAAAGGAAATCAAAGGCAAAGCAGCGGGTTTGCACAAAAAGCAGCTGCACTGGGGAAGTCACAGCCTTTTGCAGAGGCAGAAAGCACCAGCAGGCTCCAGAGGGACCAGGATAAGGAACTCTTGATCGTTGCCCAGAGAAGCTGTGGATGCCCCATCCCTGGAGGGGTTCAAGGCCAGGCTGGATGAGGCTTTGGGCAACCTGGGCTAGTGGGAGGGATCCCTGCCCATGGCAGGGGTTGGAACTCAATGATCTTTAAGGTCCCTTCCAACCCAAACCTTTCTGTGATTCTATGATATCCCAGGGGAGCATCCAGCCACGTCCTCCACGCACAGCCTCCCGGTACAGCCCCCAGCTCAGGATCCCCATCGCCAGGCTGCAGCGGCACAGCCCCGGGAAGGGTCGCTTGTACCTGCCCCCTGTCACCTGGCACAGGACACCAGCCCAGAGGCACCTGTGCCCTGACCCAGTGTGGCTCTTTGCCTGTTTTGATTCATGAGAAGGATGAATGAGATGTTCCACACTCCCGCGCGGTCTGGCACGGACGCAAGAGAAACGCAAACAGGCTCCAAAACAAATCGCATGCAGCACTTGGGAACCAGGCGTGGAGGGCAGGATGAGGTCGCGGATGGAGAACTGGGAGGATTCGAATAGATGCTGTAAATATTTTTGCAGAGCAGAAAGAGCCCTGAGTACAGGCAATGACCTACTTTGGTGCTCTCCAGCGCAGGGTGACACAGCTGTGCCAGGACCCAACGGCTGTTCCTAAGGAGGACATTCAGCATGTCGGGGGTCCTTCGTTACACAGAACAGTAGGGGGGTTCCCAAAACCTCCTCCCACTGGCCCATTGTGCTGGTGGGTGCTCCCCTGTGGCGGTTTTCACAGCACAACCTGCTGACAGCCCTGTCCAGCCCCAGATTGCAGACTCCTGACATAGCCACATGCTTCCCTTTCCTATCAGCTGAGGAAAACAAGAGCAGAACTCCTCCTTATCTCTGCTACATAAACACACTGAAAATACGGGGTGTTTGGCCTGGTAATTTTATGGCTCCTATTGCAATTTCTCCTGGAACAGCGAGGCCAGCATCCCCACGGGCAGCCAGAGCAACAGTTGCTGCAATCTGCACGGCTGGCTTTTTGGAAGCTGATGAAATGTCTGAGCTAGTCATCTCGCCTGGAGGAACCGGTTACTAATTAGCTACAGAGTCTGGTTCCATGCAAGCTCTGCCAAGAAGCAACTTCCCATTCATTTCTAGAAAATGGAAAACTTGAGCGACAACGGCAGGGACCATCCCTGTGCTAAACCGAGAGAATCCATCTAGGATGGAAGAGTCAACCCAAGTCTAGATGAGAGTGTTTGCTCTGAGCCAGAATCCAGTTTAATCAATGTCTTTTGGTGGTTTTTTTTTTTTTCTTTGCATTCATGCCCCTCATGGATTCAGATGGACTTTCCGAAGCTCTCTCATGGAGATCCAGCACTGGGAACCCACCGATCACCTGGGGTTCAGCGAGCACAGCAGGCAGACACCTGGCCACAGGCGCAGAGGCTTTGACCAGAGCAGCAGAAGGTGCCCAGAGGTATTTTCTTGCTGCCACCGCTCCAAATCTCATTCTGATTTCTAGAGCCAGAAAGTACGATCTGTCCCGGCTGCCCAGGTGGGCGGGACTGAGGACAGACCCCACCACAGCACAGCCTGTATCGAGCACAGCCCCCTCCAGCTACACCCCATCAGCCCCTCTGGAGCTGCCCCACCAGCGGCACCCACAGCCCTCGCTGGCTGCTGCTCTCCAGCCCCCAACCTCAGCTCCTCGAGCACTCGCACCGGAGCAGCCACCCCAGCTGGGACCCACCTTCCCTCCACGTCCCACTCCCAACTCCACGGTCCCCGAACCCGCCCCACTCAGCACAGGACACCGGCTGTTCACTGCGAGTGTAAACAGCAGCTGAACCGGAGCAGAGCAGTGTGGGCCAGCACACGGACAGATCTCCTGCAAGAGACATCAGAACAGACATGAGAAAAGCCACGTACGTCTAACGCAAAGATGTGATCTTCCTAAACATCCCCTCCACGTGTCATCATGCGTGCAGCCTTCTTTCACCTTTTTCTTCTTAAATAAGCCATAGCAGCGGGAGGCGGCGGATGGAAACCCGAAGTCTCCTCTCGTGCGTCCCTGCTCCTCCCGCAGGCCCCCTCACTTGTGTGGGATATTTTCGCATGAGCCCTTCCATATGGCCGCTCATCCATCACGGCGTCTTCCCAAGTGCCCTTACATGGGCACAGCAGAGGAAGCGGAGCCGCTGCCCGGAGGAAATCCTCTGTTCCCCTAAATGACAGACCAGCTCCTTGTACAAACATTTACCCAGATTTCCCACGAGGCAGGAAAGTAAAATTTAGGCTATTTGTACCCTCTGGGTGCAGAGATGTGTATTTGCTCTCCAAACATACTTTCAAGTGCTTTTACAGTTAACCCCTTGCTTTCCAACTGGAAGGGACTTTCAGGACCATTGTCCCCTTATAAAGGGGGCGAGGAGAAAGCATACGGACATTTACACACACCCCTCCACAGCCAGCCAACCGAGAGGATGGAATTGCTCCTCAACGGCTTTTAAGCCCTTTCCAGATTTGTTAAGCAAGGGCACAACTGAGGCTTTGATTTGTTTTGATGGGGCCAGCCCAGCCAAAGTCCCCTTGAACGTTTAGCAGAAGGTACATAGAACGTGTTACCCATCTCTGCTGCTCAGTGACATCCTGGCTGTCACATCCTTCACACACCGCTGGTGACAGCTCTGCTCAGCTGCCATCACACCTACAGTTATGCGCCTGGAAGCACAGAGCAGAGACAAGCCGAGGAACCCGCGTAGGAGTCCTGAGCCCGCTCTGCCCTGGGGACGTGCACCATCAGACACAAACCCCGCGTTGGACACGGGCAGGGCGCTGCCTCCGCAGCCCTTTCAGCTGAGCAGAGGCAAAACCTGTGGGAGGGGAGGGAGAAACTCTCGTACCAGGGGCTGTCGGAGCGACAGCAGGTTGTCAAAGGTGATCACCCACTGAAGGGGGATGCGCACCCCCAGACCCAGCTGCAGAAGAGGAAAGCAAACAGCAGATCAGCCCCTGCGACCATCTAAGGGGGAGATGGTGCTTATCGCTCTGCCTGCTCCTGCACGTTTCTCTCCAGCCTGTTCACAACAATCATTTTCTGCTTCTTCAGCTGAACAGCACTGAACGAGGACATTAGAGATGCAGGATGCTCCAGGCTGGAGAAACAGGCAAAAGCTGCTGGGTTCTGAGGGCTCCAGTTTGTGAAGGGCAGCGAAGGGGCTGAAGGCAGAGGCAGGCACGACAAGCCAGGGAAAGCGATGGCATTGCAACCTCTGCAGAGCCAGAGGGGGTTAGAAACACATCGGGCTGGATAATAATAATGAGAAAACAAAGCTCTGCTGTTCAGATTGAAAGAAACAGAGGGGAAGACCTTTGGACGAGGGTTTTGTTGTCGTGCGTTAGGTGAGGATAACTGACCCCGAGCACACTGCAGTGTCAGTAACAAGGAGCAATAACGGCCGCCCGAGCTGAGCAACTCATCGCTTTCCCGGAACGCTGGAGCCCGAACCCTCCACACGCTGCCGTCTCTGCCCTGGTCCCTGATCTCCCCACACGCAGACACACTCAATAACCTCCTCAAGGACGTCATGTCTGCAAACACACAAAGTACAGCTGCAAAATTAGGGAATTGGGTTTGGGGAAGGCTCTGTGGTTCTGCAGCCACCCCAGCATGCCCAAGGCAACCCAACGGTGTCCTCAGGAGTTGGGTGGTCCTGGGTCCCGAGGCACCACGGTGCTTTGGCTGCAACGGATACTGTGCCTCTGACAGAGAGGAGATGGGGGAATGATGAGGGACTCAATCCCAAGAACCAGTATTCAAGGATTTTCCCAAGTACCCAGTACTGAAAGTTAAAGCGTTCACTGAATAGACTGTTCCTTCTTTTTCTGTCCAGGCTTTTAGGAATAAAGGATGGTCTCCCGAACTCAGAGCAAGCAGGTGTCAACACAGAAAACCCCAGCTGACCAGCCCAGGGCACAAACCCAGCCAAGGTCCTTGTCTGCCAAGAATTAATTGATACACACACTCATTTCCTCATTTAAGCTGACATTTGATGAGCGGCACAGCCAGAGGAGCCATGCTAGTAAATATAACCAGGTTAATGATAAAATAAAGGTGTTATCAGGAAAAGCCAGGGTACTTCAGCAATAAGCGCTCTTCTCCCTGTGAGATGCACGTTTGCAGCTGCCTGGGCACAGAGACAGTGACACTGGCTCCCCGTGTCCCCTTGAGCAGCTCTTCACCTCTGCACCGCAGCCCCTCCCTCGTACTGACTGGACACTATAACTTTGGCATAAAAACACCCAAACCCAGAGCGTGGGCTGCGATGCACCGAGGGCAAACACATGCCTTTTGCCTCTTTTTCCAGTCCTCTGGCTTCGGGGTGGCTTCAAGATTTGGTCAAACCAGCTCCTCCAAAACCCCGCTTGATCCCCACACCACGGAGCACAGCCCCAGCCCAACCGAGGGGCCCCACGGACCCTGTTCCCATGAAGGGTACAACTGGAAGCAACTCGGGGGTCTCCAAGCATCACCTGCACCCAGGCAGCCCCGAACCCCTCCGTCCCCAAGGCGACAGCGCCCAGAGGGGTGTTCACAGGGGACCCCCGCCCGGCCTGGAAATGTCGCAGAAACTTTCTTCCAGGCTGGGGGCACAGAAAGGGGGGTGGGAATGTGGG